>NC_087245.1:41070000-41247500 GCF_037042905.1 Lytechinus pictus
TAAAAGAACAAGTGGGGATGACATCATCTGTTTGCTCATTAATGAAGAAATGCCTAAAACTGTTTCACCGGAATAATGCTAATCTTTAAAATGCAATAACGTTGATATTCCTTGTCTGATTTTGATCAAATAGTCATTCTTTTGTTCGTCTGATTTTTCTTTATCTGTTCAAACCATATTGCATTCAGTCTGGAGTACCCCTTTAAACATGCTTCAATTGTAAAGTCTCAGATCAGAATATAAAAAATTTTCTGCTCGCGCTTCGCACTCACATGATTAATGTAGAAAGATATCCAATTACCCATAATTTTCTTGATTTACAAAACATGAATAGAATGTCCCGTTTTTAGGTCTGAAATCTCAATTTTGTTTGCGCTCGCATCAATTGTATAGTTATATACCTATCCTGTTCATGATAAGAAAAGTGCTTAAGATGTCCCATTTTTAGTTCTGAATCTCATTTTTATTTTCGCTCGCGCTTCGCGCTCGCATCAATTGTATAGTTATTTAACTATCTTGTTCATGATAAGAAAAGTGCTTAGAATGTCTCGTTTTTAGGTCTGAAATCTCAATTTTGTTTCCGCTCGCGCTTCGCGCTCGCATCAATTATGTAGTTATATACCTATCCTGTTCATGATTACAAAAACTGCTTAGAATGTTCAGTATTTAGGTCGGAATGTCAAAATTTTCAGCTCGCGCTTCGCGCTCGCATTTTATTTGATTGCTGATATATGTATCGTCTACATGGGTAACTGCAAACAGTCCTTATAACAGGTTCCTTTCGATCAGGCCAGAGCGTATATTAAAAAATATCTGCTTGCGCTGATCGCGCTCGCAGTTATTATTTGTTAAATACGCATCTTGTTCAGGACCACAAACACTGCTCAAAATGTTCAATTTTCAGGAAAAAATACATGAAATAAAAAAATTCGCTCGCGCTTCGCGCTCGAATTATTTAATTAATATATATCTATGTTCTTTTCTGAGAAAAAAGCTAAGTGATATATATATATATATATATATATATATATATATGTGTGTGTGTGTGTGTGTGTGTGGGAGGGTGTGTGTGTATAAAAAATATATGTATAACAATGGAAAACTCAATTGTGCCCCCCACCTTTGAGGAGAGATTTCAGCACCCCCACTGAAAAAAATCGTCCCCAGGTCCCTGGTTACTTCGTATATTTTTTTCAAAAACTTGAATTTTATATTTTATTTGTATTCTGATTCAAAGCCATTGATTTATTATACTGCAAGAACCTGAATATAGTTTAATGAATTATTTGAACTATTTTTTTATTGTTCATGTAATTATTTTCATTTCATGTCCACTTGAGTTACTCGGGTTAGATAATTGGTTGTAAGAAATGATTGTATGTCCTCTTAGGTTTACTTGGGTGTGACAATGATCAAACATGATCAAGTTCATGGATTCTAAATTAACTTTGACCTTGATCATATAACCTAGAACTCATGCCAAGTAATTCGTTATACTTTATTACTAATGTCCAAGTTTCATGAAATATATTTAGTAATGTTTTTTATGACATTCCAAATACGTCACCTTTGTAAAGCTTTCGGTGACGCCATCGGAGAAAAGCGGAGCCCGTCTCGTTTCTGCTATGAGCGATATTGAGAAGAAAAAAGCGAAAGAGAGGGAAGGGTATGGGGAGACAAAAGTGTGGGGGAGGGATATAGAGGGGGGGGGGGTAATAAACTGCCACTTTATCATTCATTCATTTAATTTAATTTACTTCCAATTCTCTTAAAAACATGAAGAAAATATTTACTGATATAAATAAAATATATATATATATATTATTTATATATATATATATATATATATATATATATATATACATATATACATACATACATACCTACAGCGAGATTTTATCCACCTGTCAAAATGTCATGAAGTCGTGACGACGTGCTGCTTCTGCAACTACGCCAGCTACGACGAAGGTCTGTTGAAACTCGCAGCCCCGCAAGTGAAAGAAGTTCACCCCGACAAAAAGTTTGTTGTAAAAATAACAGAGAAAAAATAAATACTGGTGAAGTTTGAAAGGAAATCTATCAAAGATTAAGAAAGTTTTCAGTTCTTTAATTTTCAATTTTTGATTTGTTACGTCATATACGAACAGCTGCCCCATAGGCCTATGTCATGTAATATAAAATGCATAATTTTTAACTTTGTATTGGTTCATGATGACTGATTTTTTTTTTCTTTCAGGAGCGGGAGTGAAATCATTTGTCTGTTGATATAATGAACATACAGCGAAAAACATTTTCATTTTTATATTTAGAAAATGACATTTCATTGATTTTTTTTATCCATGATCCATGTGAAGCTGCTCACATAAGACGTCACAAAAAATAAATCCTAATAATTTTAAATCTTTAATGGATTTTCCTCAAACCTGCACCAATTATTTTGTTCATCTTTTTTTCTGCTATTTTTACAATAAACTTTTTATCAGGGTGCACTTCCCCTTGAAAGATTACCACAGATAAAATTTCATGACTGTAGAAAAAAAAACGAAAAGAGCCCCGTTTCAGTCCTGAAGACTTGTTAAAATAACAAATTAACAAGTTCTATAATAGTTTGCTAACAGCCAATCAAATTGAATGATTTCAGTCGCTTTAAACTGCAAAATTGTTTTATGAAACGGCCCCAATAGGCCCTACTAGTTTTGACACCGAAGCATGTAAGACAGTATTGTTACGAAATTTATAAGGGGGTTGGAAATTATTAAACCGCTATAACGTAAGCTCGTACAGATATCACTGAAATCACCAACTGTTCGTTTCCTCCTCTCTCATAGACTCTGTATAAATCTCTCTAAGTTCTCGTTAAAGTTCTTCATTCTCTGACCAAATTCTCTTCACGTCAAATATGTAAATCTTTTATCGCTGCACGTGTCTGTGTTCTCTTACATATGAGGAGAAGCAAGTTGAAGATAAAGAGAACTGACTCTTAGAGTAGACATGTCCATTTAATAATAACACGTTCGAAGAATAAGACACAATCCAACTGCACTCGATTGAAATGAACTCCAAGACATGTCCCGAAAAACTCTCCCCAAATGCGAATTACCACTTATATTATACAGTGCGTCCCACAAAAAACGAAACCGAGATTTATCGATGATTTATCATAACTTAATCGCAAATACAATAGACAAATGACCTACCATTTTAAAGCTTAGAATCTCCTCTTTCACCTGAAATTACTTAGATTATTTCTCATTCAGGCATGAGTGAGCAAAAACAATTTGAAAAGGGGATACCAAAAAGTCACTTGGCGGGCCGTATCTGGGTTTTAAAAAGAAAACCACATTTTTAAAAAGTTCAATATCTGCTCTTTAATTTGATACCTCAATTACAGAAAATGGTCAAGAAATAACAAAGTTCTGGTTATTTGAAATAAGGCTTGAATTTCAATAATTTCATAAAATGAAGAGGTTTTACAGGCTAGCGTTCAAACTCACTCGACACTCCGTTTTGTTGACGATCAGCCAGTCTTTTGTTACCGTGCGATAGCTTCAGTGGGAAACCGGTGAAAACACGTTCAATTAATGAAATTATGGAAATACAAGCATTGTTTCGAGGGATCATAACTTTTTTACTACTTGACCATTTTCTGTGATTTAGGTATCAAAGAAAAGAGAAGATATTTAACTTTTTAGTCATGTGATTTTCTTTTTGAAATTCAGATACCCCCCGCCAAATGAGTTTTTGGCATCCTTTCTTCGAATTGTTTTTGCTCAATCATGCGTGAATGAGGAATAATCTAAGTAATACCAGATGAAAGAGGAGATTCTAAGCTTTACATTGGTAGGTCATTTGTCTATTTTATTTATGATTAAGTTATGATAAATCATCGCTAAATCTCGGTTTCGTTTTTTCTGGGACGCACTGTAGAGAGATTGATCGAGCAAAGCATCCTTGAGCTAGTTTCTCTCCTTCTCCCAAGAACAACATTCGTCCTCGGCCTAGATGGGCTGAAGAGTCCGTCCTTCATGTCCTTGGTGTTGCATAAGACAAGGGCAGACTCTGTTTACGAGCGAGCGAGCTAGACCCTGGACTTATGCAAAACAGAACTGTCCTCGGCGTGAGGTCAGGCGAGGTCGCACGCGACAGAGATCTCTCATCGCTGGGCGAGGTCGCACGCGACTGAGAGACTATCCTCGCCGTTACGTAAGCGAAGGACAGACGAGCGAGGCCCAGGCAGTCAGACCGCAGGTCCCTATGCTAATGAGCAAAAAGGCCAGATTCATCCAAATCATCTCGTGGCTGAATCCTCCTCCTTGCAAAATCTCGTGATTCGTGAGATTTTCTTTCTCTAAGAATTTACCTGTTTTAACCTCAAGTTAAATGAAATATTATTGCACCATCAGGTAGAGTAAAAGTTACTCTTTCATATTGGTCATTTATTTTGTATACAATATTTTGTTAAATAAGTAAATTTCTGGCCTGAAAATGTGCCTCAAAACTGAATTTTCTTCCTCTGTTTTCTTTTGTAAATTGTGCAAAACTTTTTATTTTGAGCCTCAATGATATCTATATCACCATAAAGCTGAACTTCTGTACTTTCTCACAATGCCACTCTTGATATGCGGCACCTTTTAATCGGGTCAAGATCACACTTTTCCCACCAAGGTACAAGACGAGATTTCTGAAATTTTGTACTTGCATGAAATCCAGAGTTCTGATTGGCTGGATAAGGTTCACAGAACAACAGGCGCGGGGTATTTGAGGAGATTACCACATGGGAAGTGTGACCTTCCCACGAGCCCAGGCACTGGGACCGTTGGAATTTGCCATTGTGTGGTCTCTTTGACCAATCAGAGTGCAGTATTCTTGTTTTCAAACTGTTTTATGTACTTGGCAAATGTGAAGTGTGATCTTGACCCGATTAAACCAATTCTTATTTTGAAACCTATATCATTTCAAAGCATACATATTCAGCTTTATCATGATATAAAAATCATTTGGGCTCAAACAAAAATAAAGTGTGAAAATAGCAGCTTTTGTCAGGTGAAAATATTTATTTTGTAGCATATTTTAGATCAAAATTTTAACCTATATTACAAAATCTTTGAATAAATTCAAACACATGACCTGAAAGAATGATTCTTCTTCTTTACAATGGTACCAAATTCATGAAATTTGATGCACAATTAAAGCAGCAATGACCGAATGAAAAGAGGTGTTTTGGTCCGCATCAAGCTCATTAAATATGCAAAACATCTCAAGTCATGAATATCACTTGGATGAAAGAAGCCACTTTCTTGGGACCTGCAGTCTGACTGCAGGTAGCAAATAATGTCTGACCTCAGCTGGGAATGCTGGAAGGACGCTCAGGCAGAACGAGATGTAGACTGCAAGCTATGCGATTTACAAGCTCGAGAAGGCTTTGCTCTCAATGAATACCTAGAATGTTGACAGTAGGCCTATAGTACAAATTCGTGACAGTATGATAAACCCCAAAACCTCAGGTGTCACGCGCGTAAAACATTCCCCATAGACTTGTGTGTTAAAATGGCACTTAAGAAAAATTCATAAAAAATAAATGTGAAATTAGAGGGTCGAATGTTTACTACCTTTGGATAGGATATATATCTGACATTCCATATCTGACCAGAGAAGGGTATTGTAGCCAGCTCATTTGAAAAATAAATCGCCATTTATGAATATAACTATGATGGGATAAAATTCATCAACTGAAACAGTAAAATAGCCCCAATTCTTCCGCCAGTCAAAAAATAGTTCCAAATCATCGATATATCTTCCCAATTAGGTAAAAGGAAGTTCAGTAGTTACCATTTCTAGAATCAGTGTTAGATTTTTAATCATATTCATACACTTTTGCCAATCAGCAATATCAAATTGAAAAAATTCGAATGGGTTGGGTCGAACGTATATCTTTAGCCCTCCTGATGTAATTAGGCTCGTGGCCCCCTCACCAACTAAATCCAAATTTTAGGCGCCATTTTAGGCGCCATTTTAGGCTGGGCTACACCCCGCTACACCATACCGAGTTCAATCTTATGGCTATTTTGTGAAGGAAGTCGGGGTAGTCTGCAGGCACAGCAGAGCCTGATCGAAACTTTGATCTACGAGGGGGGTCTTCACACAAGACTAACAAAGTACGACTTGCTCTTTCAATTTATGTACACAAATCATCGTCATAGAGTTTAGACTGCATATCCAGACCACTTTCCGTTACTGTTTTTATTTCCGTCATAAATAAAATACATAACAATATATACATGTAGAGACACAAAGCGTAACATAATACATACTGGAATGACCTTCCAAGAAAAATGCGACTTTCTCCTTCTTTGGAAGTATTTAAGAAACATCTTAAGACTCTGGTTTTTAATCAATAATATTTACATGTATTAGTTATTATAACTTTCTATTCCATCATTGTGAAACGATATTGTCAGAGCGCTATATAAATATTATTATTGTTATTATTTAACGTTGATTGAATTACATGGGGATCTAAAGTAAATTACAGTGTCATCTGCATAGAGATGGATGTTGCATGACTTGAAAACAGTGGTTGAATCAAATATAAAATTATAAAAAGCAGCGGACCTAGAATCGATCCTTGTTGAACCCCTGAACAGAGTTACAGTTTTGAATACATGTCACAATATCTGAAAGGTAGCTTTGAAACCAATTCAAATTCGTTTCTATAATTCCAGGGCCCCGTCTTACAAAGAGTTGCGATTGATTCAATCAATCGTAACTATGGAAATCCATCAGTGTTATAATTTTTTCTACAGGAAATTTGCAAAATGTCCTTTGTAAACAAAGGAGAACACACCAAATTGTCAAGAAATCAATGAATTTATATATATATATATATATATACATTCATATCTAAAAATTTTTTTGAACAAACATGTATTTTATATATTGACTTTGCTCGCTTTCCATAGTTGCGATTGATGGGATAAATCGCAACTCTTTGTGTGATGGGCTCCAGCTCTTTTAAGTTTTTCAAGCAGACATTGAATGTTAACTATATCAATAGCTTTTTGGAGGTCAACGAAGACCGCATCCGCCTATTTTCCATCATCTAGGTTTATTAACCAATCATCTGTGATCTTGATTAGGGCAGTTGAGGTAGAATGTTTAGGACGGAAGCCTGATTTTTCCAAAGTGATCACGTTATCAAAATTTAAATGTTGTACGAGCTGTTTATTGGATTAATCTTTGACGAACATTTGATAAGCAAGGAAGAATAGACATCGGTCTATAGTTATTTGGATGTGATCGATCACCTTTTTTGTGTAACGGCAATTTGAGCAATTTTCCATTTTATTTCAATTTTCCAATTTTCCATTTTAGCAATTTTCCATTTCTTTGGAGGACACCTTGGAAGATGGATTTATTCATAAGATAGCTGACTGGACGTATAATTTCATTTATGGACATCTTGAGAATATGAATGGGTATTCCATCTAAACCCATGGATATCTTGTGTTTCTGTTGTCCTACTTCAATCTTTCAATAGTATCATTTTGACTTACAGTACAAAGTTTCAATGGATGTTCAACTGCCATCCCAGGAACATTTTATCAATACATGATAACATTTGGCTGGTAACTCACCTTTTCTTCTGTGATGATTTATCCGTACAGAAACACTCCTTATGGAACTCACACTGTTAAAGGGGAATCCAGCCTTGGCCATTAAATGTTGTGTTGGGAAGGACAAAAATAAATTAAACAGAATGGTGAAAGTTTGAAAGAAATCAGACAAGCAATAAGAAAGTTATAGCTGCTTTAAAATTGAGATCACTAATACTATGTAGATTTCAAATTGGCAACTGGATAAGTAAATTATGACAAGGGGCAAGGACAACTTTCCCATAGGCCATGTACTTTATTATCAGGGATTAGTGGTTTTCTCCTAAGTACCCATTCCCCTGGGGCAGTAATCTAAATATAACCCAGGTAGTATATTGTTTTATGTCCTCATGAAAGAAAAATATTAATTTGAAATAAAACTTTTGGGAAAAAAAAAATCACATTTTCGCCATAATATGAATTGGAGTACATGGAAGAGTAGTCCTTGCCTTACATCACTATGACATCCCATATGCAGCCAATTTGAAGTCTCCATGGGTACAGTGATTACCAATATTTACAACTTTTAAAAATTCATAACTTTCTTGTTGTTTGTCCAATATTGTTCAAACTTTCACCTATCAACTTGTCTGATTTTTCTTTTCCTTATAAAAACAATTTTTTATTTGGGTTGGATTCCCCTTTAAGGGAATATGTGATGTGTAGGAGGAGCCTGAAAATGTGCATAGTGCAACCTATCATATCAAAACACAGGTGGCACTATATTCCAATCTTTAAAAAAATAAAAATAAAGAAAAAGAATTTTGACCCCCGAATATAATATATTGCACAATTTTCTAATAAAACGAATTTCTATAGTAATAAGATGTATTGCTTCCTCATATTGTAAATTATAACAAGATGTTAAGGCAAGGTCACCGTATTATGTGAATAAATGATTTAGTATAGCGGCAAAGTCTGATAACACGACCAGCAAATGGCGTTTAGTATGATATTTCAATAATAATAAGATCTTTCCACGTATATTACACTTTTAAGATAGTTGGGCAAAAAATGCACAACTTTTAACCAACCATGGGCAACATACTGTCCACACAACTATTCGTTAAAATCTGCCCTAATTGGGTAATAAATTTGCTCAATTGGATAATAATTGCAAAGAATATATACAAAAATCAACTTTGAGCGGCTGATCGGGGAAAATCATATATTATGTAATTTTTTTACCAACAGACATTACCCAACACAGTGGACAGTATGTTGCCCAACATTTAAATGTGTAGGCCTATCAATACCACCAGTAAGGGACTATCAAGTCTTTCGACGGGCAATTCGTAAATAATTTATTGAATACATCTATTTACAAATCCTAAGATGCTTTTCAAATGACAGGGGGGGGTCATGAAAGAAAAGTCAGTGATTCTCACCGGCTATCGTGAAAGCAATCGAAATCCGTGATTGACTCACAGCACTAAATCGGTCAATGAAAATCGATATCACTGATTTATGGCGGATCCAGGGTGGGGGGGGGGGGGGGGGAGGTGGAGGGCACAGCCCGCCCGTGCCCCCCCCCCCCCTTTGAGAGGCACAATTAAAGGGATGATCCGGGCTGAAAATATTTATATCTTAATACATAGAGTAAAATCGGATAACAAATAATAAAGTTATTGAAGTTAAAAGTTCAGCAATATTTGTGAAACCAGTCGTCATGAATATTCATTAGGTGGGCTGATGATGTCACATCTCCACTTTCCGTTTTCTTATGTTATTACATAAAATCTTTTTTTTTCTTCATTATTTCATACTTGTGTGAATAATGTCTCCCTTATAATAAAATAAGTTGCCGCAATAAATATCTTATGCACTAAATCAGTTGTCAATCCAATTTTTCGAGTTCTTGGAGGAAAAAATTTGAATAAACCTAATTTCATATAATAAAATAAAAAAGAACAAGTGGGGATGTGACATCATCAGCCCACTGATGATGTTTCCACAAAATATTGCTAAACTTTAAAATTCAATAATTTTGTTATTAATTATCCGATTTTGATGAAATTTTCGGCATTTTGCTCAGTGAATTCTACTCTATTTATCAAACTATAAATACTTTCAGCCCGGACCATCCCTTTAAGAATTATAATGTTAAAAAATGCCATTAAAACACAAGTGTACCCCCCCCCCCCCCCTCTGAAAGTCAAGACCTTTATTTCTTAATTATTATTATTTTTTTGCTTTTTCCTCGAGAAATATATATATATATATATATATATATATATAAAAAGACACTCCCTAATTCCACACGGAATGGCTGTACTAAATAAATCATCCTTTATCAGTTGGGGTATTTTTCAGAATTACTAATCCTACCATGCCTCAGTCATTACCACGATTGTATACCGTTGAGGGCGCTTTTCAAAACACTAGGGAGTGGGGGAATGAAAAAAAGGAAAATTTAGATATTTATGATCAAGAATTGTGACTCTATCCTCTTATACACATAGTTGGTATCAAACACTCGTGAAATTCCACAGTAGGAAAATAAAAGGCTATGGAATCGCCAAATTCGATGCAATTAAAAAGTAATAATAATAAAAATGAAATATAAACATGATAAACACACCCCACACACACTCTTGACATAAATCGCATAATCTACCATCAGTTATTCTGGGAGTACAGTCCTCTACAGTCGTTGATTAGACCTATTGTCCCGGTTCGGTTTAACCGAAGAAAGACTTGGTATTCGCTTGGCATTTTATGCACATTCTCAGTGTGGTTCATATCTATCACTTCATAGTAATGGTGCTGAATGGTCCGGTTGTTCGGATCCCGTGGTAACGGATAGAACCCGAACATGTATATCTTGTGACAGAACTGGGTAGCGGCCGAGTAGACCGCCAGACCGGATGACGGAAATTCGATTTCGAATGCTCTGAGAGAAAGGTAAAGGATTTAGGAAAAAAAGGAAAATAGAAAAAAATGAATTTTAGAAATCAACTGATCACTTTATATTATGACAGAATGACGTTTGAGTTTTAAAATTTACCTGAAAAGGTTAAACAGTAAGGACACTTCTGTTTTACTGGGCTTAGACTTAGTCCTATGGATATCTTTCAGTTGTCTTTCAGAGATCTTTTATGCAAGAAGTGATCTTTCATAATTCTTTCTATGGACTTTTCCTGGTCTTTCAAAGATCTTTTAATGATCTCTCATGAGTCTTTCAGCGATCTCCGCAAACATCTTGAGATCATGGAAAGACTAATAAGAACTTTGAAAGTTCATCAAGAGACCGCTAAAAGACTTCTGGAAGACCACCAAAAAGACCATTTTCCTGAAAGGCCGTTTGAACCGTTTCAAGAAGTTTTGGATATCATGGGGACCACGAAGACCACTGGAAGTTCATTATAACGAAAGACCTTGGAGATCTTTGAAAGTTCATTTATAGACCCTTGAAAGATCAAGCAAGTTTCATTGTCTTACAGCGATATTTCAGTTTAAGATGTCTTGCTCTCTGTGGAATGGGGTTTCAGGCAGGGGCGGATCCTATCCAGCTTTCGCCAATAAGGGGGGGGGGGGGGGAGGGTGGTATTTTCATCAACATTTTGCCGATCCGGCCGTTATAATCTTATTTTTGTAATTGGTTTTTGAGTTGGTTGTCATAAACACTGAGTAATTCTTGGGGTTTATTCTCATAAACAGGTATCCCAAGTGGCCTAAATAAATAATGTGAGCGCGAATTTTTTTTTATATTTCATTATTTAGACATGAAAATTAAACATTTTGAGCAAGAAACCAGAAATGAGCAAAATGCACATCTTACTAAACAATTTGAGCGCGAAGCGCAAACCGAGATTTTTAATTCTATAATGAAGTATAGTTAACTTACTACATCCTACAAAAACAATAGAATAATGCAATCACGATCGAAGCGCTCCCTGAAATTTTGTACATTTTGAGCAAGTTTTTAAAGCAGATATGAACCAGTAACCGTAATAGCATCACTTTAAGTCCCCAACTACTCGAATCTGGCCACATTCCATACCCATAATGCAACGTTATGATCATTGTAGTCTTTGTACTCTCAAACCCAACTTGATATTATTATTTTTAGCGTTTAAAACCGGAACTATTTCTGCTACCGACCCCTGGTTGAATAATCTTGAGAACCTACTTTGTTGCAGGTCCCATGAGGCTTCTTGGACTGTAAGCAAAATGGATGTCAATGTTGTATTTTGGTTTGAGTACACCGAGCAACCTCCTGATGGCGGCAATGTTTCCAATCTTTTTGAAGTACCATAAAGTCGTTCCGTTAGCTCGCTTTAATCTATCCAACAGGTCATCGCAATCGATAGCCTCTCTGGGAGTCCCGTACTTCTCTTCCCGCTTCTTTAGACAAACTTGGTCCGTGATATTGCACTTCGCTTCAGGTGGGTAACGGGTGTCCGTACAAGATAACAGCCGCTCAAGCTGGATCAAGTTGAAGGTATCTAAGTCTACTTTGGAACCAACGTCACGTTTGAATTCACCTCCGAAAGGAGCTAGGTTCATACGGATGACGAGTTTGAACCTGTCGATGACGTCACCGCATCTGCTGTCCAATAGGATACCTGAGTTACCGACCAGGGCGCATTGATATTGCTTTGAAACGGTATGTGTTTGGTTGCAAGCTTTAAGTTCCTTTTCTGTGCGTGAAACAGTTATTTTCCTCCATGGTACATCTGATCGGAAAACTTGTACTGCTTCCCACCGCTTCATGTAAGCAGAAACATTCCGCCTGTCAAAGTGAAAAATAAAGGGAAATATACTGACAATTCATAGAACAATATATTTCCTGTAGAGAAATCATTTTTTTAAAATCCTATAATAGTTTGGAGAGATTATCACTCTTACTCCCTAATATAATTTCTGATATTTTCTCTTTTTGACGGTCGAACACATCATTAAACGGTTTGTTGTCTTCTAAAAAAACTATTTTCTTTTTCAAATTAGGCCTACATCTCCACTAAGTGTCTAACACTATAATGCTCACTAGTTACAGAGGTCCCCTTGGATTGGTCCCTTATTCCCCAAAAGATCTTTGAAATGTCAATTTCTATTGCCATGATGGAGAATATTACTATTACTTTTACAATAATGTTTCAGGCAGGAGAAATATTCTCTATTTTGTTACATTCAATTATAGTTTAATATAAATGTCAAGCATTTGGAGCTAAATCCCTAATTTAAGAAAAAAAATCGAGGTAGATTCAATTTTTCTTCATTTCCAAGGGGGATCCACACTTTACAAGCTTTGCTTTTTAGTGGACCCCCCTCATTTCCATTTATGCTCAATATTATACTGTTTATTATACTGTAAGAATGCTCGTCTGTAAAATTGTATTTGATTTGTATTACTTTATATTACTTTGTATTATGTTTTGAATGGAAATGGAATAAAGAATGGAATTGAATTGAAACAAAAATGTAATCAACATACTAGTGAGTGGAATGCCGCTGGTAGTTTCGCATGTATTACACGATTATATAAAGCATATCTGTCATGTCTTTACTGACTTTGAAAACAACTAAAATGAATAATTTTTCACAAAGGAAGGACAACATATTCATTTGATAATAAAATATTTTAATTCTTAATCAATTTAACAGATCTCAAATGACCTGTGACCTTGACACAGGAAACTAAAGAGCCTCTAATTTCCGATACATCGAAATCATTATTATGATCATACCCAAGTTTAATAGAATACATATATATAATATCAACATTATCTTGAAAATTCGAATACTTAACTTTTGGGTACCTTTCTGAGTGGACATCAGTTTATTAACCACCGAATGACCTTTGACCTTCGACTAGTGCCTGAAAACTTCACTTTTATATTAACAGATACTTGATAACCATTAAATGTAAATTTTGTTTGCAATAGAGATTTTATGTTTTCAATATTGAGATGAATTCAAAACACAACATTGCCAAAGTTCCTCGACCCTAAAAAACCATTGACCTTGCTCATTTGACCTAAAATCATCTACATGATCAGTTACTGTGATACGTGGAAGAGCCGTGGTGTAGTGGTTCTGACTCTCGCCTTGTAAACAGAGGGTCGTGTGTTCGAATCCCACCGCGGTCTAGCGTCCTTTGGCAAGGCGTTAATCCACACTTTGCCATTCTCGACCCAGGTGCTAAATGGGTACCCGGTAGGATGCGAAAGATATTGTATGTTTGATTTTGCCAGCGCCATAATGAGGCTGCGATGAATGCAAGGAATGCTCCCCAGGGAGTGGAAATTGTGCACTTTTCGTGCGGGATTGAAAAGAATCCAATGACCGGGGTAATAATATGCTGTAACGCGCTTTGAGCCATTCTGGGAAAAGCGCTTTATAAAAATTGGCTATTATTATTATTATTATTACTTGATCACCCTTATGTTCAAGTGTCATGTTCTTGTGCTCTAAACGATGACATTTCAAAAAACTTAACTTTGGTAAAGATTGCAATGTTGATGTCGCGTATCATGTGACCTTAAACTCATGCAAAATGACCAGTGATGCTTGATTACCCTTATGAAAATAGCCCCACATTTAATTTCAAAGTTATGATAAAATTAAACAAAATGGAGCGCCTCTGGCAGACTCGCCTTCAATATGCGATTCGATATAGCAGCAGTGCTGACTTTAAAAACAGCTATTGAATGAGTATTCACAACATTCATAATAAAATACTATGTCCATAGACCAAAAATGTCCTTTGACCATGATCATGTGACCTAAGACGTGTGCAAAACAATCATTCATAAGCGATTACCCATGGGTACCCTTATGTCTATGTTTCATGAACTATATCCATAAACTTTCTAAGTTCTAATGCCAATTCAACAAATACCCCCTGCACGGCCAAAGTTCATTGACCTTAAATGACCTTTGACCTTGATCATGTGACCTGAAACTCAAGCAGGATGTTCAGTAATACTTGATTACCCTTATCAGGCGCGTATCCAGGATTTTGCACCCGGGGGGGGGGGGCGACCTAATTTTGGCGCCCCTGTGAACTTTTCGTAAAACACCCCCCCCCCCGCCAGACATTCGTAGGTGGTAAGATTAAATGCATGTTGAATTATCTTATTGAATAATCACGTGAAAAAAAAGCAATCGAAGATCACCTTTTTTAATGTGTTCATGAAAAAAATATCCATGAATATGTTGTAATACCACTTTTTGAAAAGAATAAATGCGACCAGAAAACATAGAATTTTAAGCACTTTGGGGTTTCAATTTAGTTTAACTTCTAATCAGAGTGGTAGGCCCTACTAAAATTATGTGTGCGGGAGCTGTAATTTTCTTCAACAGGGGCGGATCCAGTTTTCGCCCATAGGGGGAGGGTGAATATTTTCATTTATACGTTTCCCGATCGGACATTCTAAGCACTTTTTGCAACAGTGAACATCATGTGTATACGTATATCTTAACAATATCGATGCGAGTGCGAAACGCGAGCTGAAAAGTTTTGATATTCTGGAAAATAATTCAGAAAATCCATATAAGTACTTTTGGTAATCAAGAATAGGATGGGTATCTATCTCAATATTTTATGCGAGCGCGAAGCGTGAGCTGACAATTTTTTTGAATTTCCGAGCCAAAACTGGACATTCTAAGCACTTTTTTAAACCTTGAACAGGAGGTGTATCTATTTAAACAATCGTGCGAGTGCGAAGCGCGAGTTGAAAAAGTTAATATTCTGACTTGAAATTTGGACATCCTAAGCACTTTCTGTAATCATGAACAGGGTGGGCATCTAATTAATCGATGCGAGCACGAAGTGCAAACTGAAAACTTTGATATTCCGACCCAAAGTTTGTCATTCTACATTCTAGCACATTTTGGGACTATGAACTGGACGAGTTTCTTTCTAAACAGTTATTGATGCGAGTAAGAAGCACGAGCTGAAAATTATTTATATTCTGATTTAAAATTTGGAAATTCGAGTAAGCATATTTGGTAATTATGAAAAGAATGAGTATCTAACAAGACAGTTTATGCGAGCGCGAAGCGCGAGCTGAAAATGTTTGATCTATCGACCCAAATTTGGAAATTCTAAGCACTTTATCTAACCATGAAAATGATCGTCACCCTTCTAAACAATTGATGCGAGCGAGATAAAAATTGTTGATATTCTTACCTAAATTTTTGATTTCTAAGAACTTTTGGTAATCATGATCAGGATGGGCATATAATTGCAAGCATTTGATGCGAGAAAACATTAGTTTGACGCCCCCATGTGAAACATGAATTTGGCGCCCCTGGTCAAACATCAAATTGGAGCCCCAAAGGTCGAACATAAATTCGGCGCCCCCCCCCCCTTGGTTGAACATCAAATAGGTGCCCCCTATGTCGAACATCAATTAGGTGCCCCTAGGTAAAACATAAATTCGCCCCCCTCCTACGTTGAACATCAATTTGGCGCCCCTAGGTCGAAGATCGATTTGGCGCCCCTATGTCAAATTTCAATTCGGCACACCGCTATAACGAACATCAATACGACGCCCCTATGTCGGACATCAATTCGGCGCCCCACTCCCCTAGGTTGAACATTAGTACGGCGCCCCTATGTCGAATATCAACTTGGTGCCCTTAGGTCGAACATAAATTCGACGCTCCCTATATATGTCGAACATCAATACGGCGCCCCTAGGTCAAATATTCAGCGCCCCCTTCCCTCTTCTTTTTTTGTCCTTCGTTCTACCTTTCCCCGTTTTTTTTTTCTTCTTTTCTTTCCCTCCTTTTTTTCTTTCCCTCTCTTTTCTTCCTCTTTTTGGCGCCCCCATTTTTACCTCTCTGGGGGCCCCGAAAGCCCCCGCCACCGAATACGCGCATGCTTATGTCCAAAATTCATGAACAAGGTTCACACACTTTCATAAGTTATGATGACATTGGTTAAGATTTCAATGTTGACGGGCGCGCCGCCGCCGTCCGAAAGCGGCGCCTATTTATCTATGCTATGCAGGCGAGACAAAAAAAAAAGCCTTGAATAAGCTATCAATGTTGGCGCGTCACCGTCGAAAAAGCAAGCGAGACAAAAAAAAGCAGTAATTATAAACCACATGTATATCGTAACCGAATATTCACTTTCAATGGTCCTCGTTAGTTTATATTTTGTTCAATAATTTCATTTTTACAAATTACGATTTTTTATTTATTTTAATAAGAAGCATTAAAATGGAGAGGAGGAATGTGGCATAGGCTTAAGATGTAGAAATATAAAAGTAGAAATAACTTACTGAATTTCCCGCATGGAACTTCTGTTGAATCTTCGACCGTCTTCAAAACCGTAAATTACAGCTGGACGGAGATTTACTTTTTTTGTAAAAGAATGAAAGACAAAATGAAAGCAATGTATCATTTCTTTTTACACAAAAAAAAAAAACGCATTCCATTCAGCACACACGGAAGGGGCGGTGCCAATCCCAATTGACAAACAAGTTGAATGGTGTTGATACTTCAATTTGATGATAGTCATCTTCCCTTTTTTAAAGTAATTAATGTGCCCTCTTTTTCAAGAGAGGACGCAAAAAACTCTTATCATATATTTTTTTGTCAAGGAATTCTGTATAGTAATGCCTAAATTCGACTAACATTTAGTATATCAAAATTCATGAAATTCTGGATCCTCCCTACCAGATTAAGCGTTGATATACTATTCAAAATTCATTGTACTTTGGTCTATAATTCTAGGATACCTCCCCGGAGGACAACTCCCAACTGATAACTCATCAGGTAGACAGCTGCAGCTCCCCCAGGGGGCGGCTCCCCCGAGGGACAGTTCCTCTGGAGGAATTACCTCTTTAAATAACCAATTCCAACAAACAATCTCTTATAAGTATCTCTTATAAGTATTATAAGATTAAATTTTATTCAATTATGTACTGATGTAATTAGGTATATTATTTACTTTTCATTACTTGAACCAAATATGTAACTGTTGCAACATTGATTTTCATCTTGTAAATAGATTGCGACCATGGCAATCCAATCTCTACAGTGCGTCCCAAAAAAAACTATACACTTTTGAAATGGCTGCCAAATAAAAAATATAGCATTATGGGAATTTTTTTTTACATTTATGGAAAGCCAATAAAGTCAACTTTCAAATGACACCAAAAAATTGGAAAACTGTTTATGCTTGAGCGAGCACTGCCAACTGAAACAAAGGGTATGAAAATTAGGGTGGGCTGGAATTAGCCTTCCAATTTATGTCAGTTTTTAAGAGGCAAATCCTTTCGAACTTGCAAAGTTAAGGGTGTTGTGATAAATTAATGATCAACCGTAACCAGTTTTGGTTGCTTATGCAAATTCTATAAATTATTAAATTGAACTTTAATGCATGAGTGAACACAAATTACACTTTTGGGGCAGCATTTCAACTTTATCATTTGGATCTCTTTTTGGGCAGCATTTCAACTTTATCATGTGGATCTCAGCAGTGTGTTCATGGGAGTCGGGAGAATAGGGGGTGAGATAGGACTTAAGTGGGAGAAGTAGGTTGATGGAATAAGGGTCAACAGAACATTCAGCCCCCGCCCCCTCCCTCTTTCCCGCCCTCCCCTCCTGTTGAGAGACTGATGGCTATTGTCATGCAAGCGTGAAGTCCAGAGCGGAATGTTGATTTAATGATTAATTCTGAATTGGGGCATCAACTTTTTCCTATCAATCATTTCATCAACAATTTATCAGTAAATCAACTCATTCAATGTGCAATGTGATCAATCATACATTCAGTTTTTTTTCAATGAATTATTTCATTAATCATCATAATCATTAAATTTCTTGGTAATAATTCAATAAACAAGTGACCATCAGCCACCGGTCACTTGGCAGCTAAGTTTTGAATAGGCTACAATCCAGGAAGTGAGACAGAGAGGGGGGCTGGGAAATGGAGGTGGAGTGGGGAGGGTACATAATTATGACTTTCAATTTGTAAAAGGACAAAAAGAAGATGAATGCCCTTTTAACCAAGTCTTAGCATATCTCGCCCTCTTGCTTGTAACAGGTACCATCACATTACTCTGACTCTCACGAACACACTTCTGAGGTCCACAAGACGAATATGCTACACTAAAATTACAATTCCTGTTCACTCATGCATTAAATTTCAATTTAGTAACTCATGAAATTTGCCTAAGAAACCAAAACTTATCTCACTCATTAATTTAGCTTAGCAAGTTCCAAGGACTAATCACTCAAAAAAACTGTAAGGCTAATTCCTGCCCAGCCTAGCCGAGCTTAGTGTCTGAGGAGGAAAGAAGCGGGGCTGGGGGGTTGAGATGGAGGGAGGGGTTGCTAAATGTTCTGTTGACCTCTATCCCATCAACGTACTTCACCTACCTAAGTCATATTACCCCCTCTTCTCCTGACTTTCATAAACACATTGTTGAGATCCACATGATAAAGACAAAATGCTGCACTAAAAATTGCAATTCACGATCACTCATGCATTAAATTTCAATGTAATAAACGCATTAAATTTTCACAAACAACAAACTATCACAACTGATCTTTAATTCACCAAAGAACCCTCAACTTTGCAAGTACCAAACAAAAAACCTGAAAGAAATTGGAAGGCTAATTCCGGCCCACCCTAATTTTCATACCCTTTGTTTCAGTGGGCAGTGCTCGCTCAAGCATGAATAGTTTTCCAACTTTTTGGTGTCACTTGAAAGTTGACTTTATGGGCTTTCCATATCTATAAGTTATTTCCCCCAAAGTGCTATGTTTTTTATTTGGCAGCCATTTCAAAAGTGTATAGTTTTTTTTGGGACGCACTGTATAGCCTGCATGCGAGGGTAGAAATATTCAATAAAATCCTTCAATCAAACTCATCCCATCCGCAGGACATCTCCCCGGAGGACGGGTTCCCCCAAGGACAAGTCCAACGGAGGACAGATCCCCAGGGGTATAACTTCCCCGGTGGACAACTACCCCGGAGGACAACTTCCCTCGCGGATTACTCTCCCGGAGTGCAACTTCCCTAACTCTAAACGCTTTTAAGGACAAGATTACTGATCAATGTCGATTTTATGCTAAACCCTTGGTTTCTTTTTCTTTTTCAAAAAAACGTGATTATTCATTTTTTTTTTTCATTAACCGCCCCAAGGTGCCAACGGGGATGGCGTGATTTACGGAATTTTTACCCCTTAACCCTAAAAGGGTCTACGCTTTGCGCGATATTTCCGAAACGGAAAAGATTAGCGCCGCGAAATTCTATGACTTTTTTTTTGAAGTCTTGCGCAACTTTTGAGACCAAATTCGCGACGCCAGATGACTTTTTACGAGACAATGTCATGCCGAAAAAGGCTCATTTTTATACTTTGTGTACAACTGTGGGAGACGAAATTCATTTGATGATTTTTGGTTTCTTTGAAGGGGTAGTCCTAATAGTCATTTCTTAGCTTTATTCTTATGAATAAATTTAAATATATAATATCATAATCCTTATTTATATAATGCGAGCGCGAAGTGCGAGCAATTTTTTTTGGGGAAATTTTATGTATTTTTTCCTAAAATTTTGAACATTCTGGGCAATGTTTGCTATCCTGAAAAAGATGTGTATGTAAATGAATAATTACTACGAACGTGAAGCGCTAGCAGAAATGAACTGATGGATAAGGTATCTGTTACAGACTGCTTGTAGTTAGCCATGAAGACGTTACATATTTCAACAATTAAATAATGCGAGTGCGAAGCGCGAGTTGAAATTTTTTGACATTTTTACCTAAGGAATGAAAATTCTAAGCACTTTTTGTAATTCAAACAGATAGGTATATAATTAAACAATTGATGCGAGCGGAAAAAAAAATCGAGATTTAGACCTAAAAACGGCACACTCTATTCATGTTTTGTAAATCATGAAAAGAATGAGTAATAGGGGATCTTCCTACATTAATAATGCGAGCACAAAGCGCGAGCAGAGTTTTTGATATTGTGATCTGAAACTGGATAACGATTTGAATATAGAACAAGTTGAGTATCTGAATAAACATGCGCGGGCGTGTTTCATATTCAGACCTAGAATCTAGGCATTCTACACATCTTTTATTATGAAAAATCAGAGCGAGCGCGAAGCGCGAGCTTAAACTATATGATATTCCAATCTGAAAAAAAAGTTAATTTCAGCTATTTATTTCAAGCACTTTGTAGGAAAATCGTGAGGTGGATATGGATCACACTTAATAAAGAGCTGATATTTTTCATTATTATTTGAGTTTTGACATAGGACTGGGACATCCTTAGGACATGTCATATGAAAATGATGACTATCTTACTATCCCTCTTGCTAAGCGCGAGATGAAACAAAAGGGACAATTTAATCATTAAATTTATATCTTATTTATTAATGCCTAATGAGGGGGGGGGGATCTGATGATATTATGGCCTGAAAACTGGACATTTCAAGCACTTTTGTAATTCTGAATAGAATGCATCAGTTAAAATATTTTTTTACCATTAATGCGAGCGCAAAATAATAGGTACTTAATCAATCGAAATTTGCGAGCGCTCAGCACGAGCAGAAAATTTCAATATTCAGACCATAAAGCTATCATTTTAACAGAGCACCTTTTAAAAATCAGTTTGTAAATCACACAAAATAATGAAAGTTCGATTTCCGAGGTGAAATGTGTAATGTATATTGACTTCCAAACTTGATATTTAAGATCCATATTGAACAATCACCTAACAGACAATGCGAGCGCGAAGCGCGACCGAAAATTTTATATAGTGACATGAAAGATTCTTTTTATTTTCCAAGTCTTCCCCTCATCTTATTTTATTCACTCTGGAAAATTTGACAAGCAAAAAAAAAGTTTTCACCCAAAATGTAAGGTCATTTAGTTCAAAAGACATGTATTATTTCGAATGTGAATGATGCATTTTTTTCCATCATAAAAGACCAAAAATAGTAGGGGGACATTTGATATTGTGTCCCCCCTACTATTTTTGGTAGGGGGGACACGTCCCCCATGTCCCCCCTGGGATTTCCGCCCATGGTAGCCATGGCCCCCAAGCCCCTCCCTTCATCTATATAGCCTACGCCAGTGGGTTGCTCGGTAATTTGTCGCTCAATTGCTAATTATTGTATTAGAGGGCCCCGCCCCATCTGTACGTCACTGCTTCGTTTTAATTTTCGTTCATTTGAATTATGTCTATTATCTATTTTTATTGTGTAATGTCACAATATGTAATATGATATTTTTGCGTTGTTTACGTGTAATGGCCTACATCATGTGATTTATGTCTCGAAATATCAATACATGCAAACATATCTGCTAAAAATACACGGTTTCAAACTAGATTTTGGTTCACACAAACGTCCCTAGTATTATACATGTATAGGCCTACATTATTTTTAATGAGAGTGCCTAGCCTCCTTGGTACACAACAAAGTGGTTTATATATTTTCGTAGCGACTTGGGTTTTTTTAGCGCAATATAGGGGGCCCACTCAGAATAAGACGCCCCGATGCGACGAATATACAAGTTCATTTATAATAATTTAATTCTTTATAAAACTAATTATAAGGCAACATGCATGGCTTTATGTAAGCAGCGGGATTTCCCCGAGAAATTTTGAAAACTTACGAAATCCTTCGAATTCACTTTGTCAATAGCGCCCTGATCGCTCACTCAATTGAGTTTCTAAAAAAAGGGGGGGGGCGCCCTGCGCCCTCCCGCACAAAAGGAGAGAAAATTCTGCGTACAGCTATATAATTTTAGGAACGATTATTTATTTGATTGGATTACCACTTCCCTCGTAATAAAGGATTTAAATAATACATATCTGCATGGGTGGAAATCTCTCCCCAAAGGTAGGGGGCGGGGCGGATCCAAGACCTCTTTCCAAAAGAGGGGCACATTTTCCCCGGCCCGGTAGGCGGGGGACGCGTACCCCCTGGGATTTGGTTTCCGCCCATGCATATCTGCATGGTTTACGATAAAACTGTCTCCTTAAATAGAATTAGAATATGTAGTAAAGTTTATCTCGCAAACTAACCTCTGAAATTTGGTATAAAGATGTTCTTCTCATTTTTTAAGCTGATAATCGTTAACAAGAATATTCCAAGAACGCCAAGCATACAATTCTGAAGTCTCTGGAGAGAAAGCGACTGAATCAAAATCTCAAACACCATTATGAATCATTGCGATTTATTGAAATTGCGGTCCTTTTCAGATATTGTACAGATATTTCCCAGATTCATGATGAGATGTAAGATAAGCTGAGAATCGATGTCATACAAGTTCATCCAGGCATCTACGACACCGCGGCTCCATTGTTTAGTGTGCAAATATCACATCTTGCGAGGCATAGAGATGTACATCTAACACATCTCTGTAGCATAGAGGTCATTTTCATGGTTTATGCAATTATGGTTCATGTTTGGTCGAGCCACGCTGATGTACGATGTACATGTATTAAATTTTGTGTGTGGGATGTTCGGCTGGGACATTTTGACGTTTCTTGTATCGGTCAAATGAGGGCGCTATTAATATCACACTCCACAGAGATACGATCTTACGTATACGTAAGCTCCCGAAGGGAGCTAGAGAGGGAACTCTTTCCGCGCGTTTTTGATTTTCCATAGGTTTTGTACATAACAAACATGGCTGCCATTTGGCCAATTTGAAGGTTGATTTTGGAAGGTCAATGTTTAATTCATGAGTAATGACGTCAAAATACGCACAATGCACTTGTGTGATTGGATAAAACGCTAATGTTTTATTCATGTCCTCATGCATTAAACATTTTTTTCCATCCCACAATTCCCTACGATATCTGTGCGAAGTGTCGTTCTTTTTTACTCCGCGAAATTCAACTTTTTGAAGTACAATAGCAAGACTAATTAACTGTTTATAGAATTAGTGTCCGGAATCATGATTTCTGAGTGAAATTCAGTTGAGCAGAAAATCTTTGAGGGAACATCTACATCAAAGTAATGGCATTCCATACAAATTAAAGTAAGTTATGTTCAATTTCGTGCTTTGATCTCAGTTGTAATTGTGATGTGTTTGATGGGGTTCGGCGTCGCAGTCAGGGCCATACCGGTACCGGTATGTGCAGTTTACTACGGAAACCACAATTTCCATATTTCCATTTCTTTTTCCTGATCCCAAATAAATCTGAGATCTGACTGACATATTTTCTCAGAAAATAATACAGTTTTTCGTAGAACTAAGTTTGTTAATTTTAATTAGAATGCTTCATGTCCGTCCTTATGAAATATGTATTTCAGTTCTATTGTATATCAGGGGTAGATGTGGACTTGTTCAGTAACGGCAAAGCTGCATCAAATCTAAGCCTAATATAGTCAAAGCGGGATACGGCCTTTGATGCCGCCGGTGCCAGCCGGCTGCGAAAGCGCCGATGTAAGCTAGGTCATTAGGTGTTGGGAATTAGTGTCAAACTAACCAGGAGCTCCCTGGGCCTGGGTCAGTGTCAAACAAGCTTGAGTTGAAGTTTGAAGTTGGGCCTGGGCCTACTGATTTTTTGACACCGCTATTTCATCTTTATATGAATCAATATAATTATCTGCATTTAATTAAAAAGAAATTAAATTAAAAAATGAAATTAACTAAATCTATTTGGAATGATATCGATAGATTTTGCCATGGTTATGCAATGTCAATGATTTGAGACAGATTTTAGTCTTTTTTTTTTACTAAAGTAAGGCCCTCCTGCCCTATAGGATAGGTCTAACTTAGATCTAGATTTCTAAAATGAAATTCAATATCTGTCTGATTTGATTTTTTTTCTACGAAGATTTAAGTTAACTTTATTTTAGTCCCTGCCTGGACCATTGGACTAAAATTATAATTAGCCTAACATAACAGAGTTAAATGATTCTTATTTTCGGCGGCCAACATTTCTTTGTCAGGTTTCAACTTATAACGTCTTTGGGTTTCAAACTGCTCAATTATCGTATACCATGAGTGTGCAATTTTTATGGGAAGGGTTGAGAAAATTTATAGTGTCCCATTTTGAATTTTATAAGTATAAGCAGAGAGAGGAGCTGATCCAATTGATTTATCTTTATTGTCCTCATCACTGGACCTTATTAATGGTGAAAGGCAAAGGGTCATTTAAACTTGCAAGCAAGCTAACCTTTTTTTTAATCAAAATTAAACTTAAAGAGGAACTCACTTAGACGTAGAGATTCACATGTTTATAGACGAGTGCAAAAAAATTAAATAATTGTCTCGCACTGGTGAATGAGCGAGAGCCAAATTATCACACAAATAATAATAATCCTACATCTGTCAAAGCTGGCTTGGTGTATATTTATTGAAGATTGACAAAAGGCCTCGCTATAGTAGGCCATGTATGCTTGAACCATTTACTGACTCTTATTGACAATGAAGATGGTCAGCGGAAACAGAGCCAGGTAGGCCTATGCCTATTTTGTCAGTGGAACATGATACAGAGAGAAGGGAAGTTTTCAGTCAAGACCAGCTTTTCTTTCTAGTTGGGAATATTCATAGGCTTAGGATATGACAAGCTGGAAATTTTGAAAATATTGTTTTAAAAGAGGAATTTATTTATCACCTCTAAAATTCTAAACTGTAAAGTACATGTATTGTGTGTATTTTTCATTGCAGATCCAATGGAATCAAGTTCTTAGCAGTCCCAGCCCAGTCAGAAGTACAAAGTCAACTACCATTTGCACATCACCAAGAGTTACAATCTGATGAGGAACAGGATATCTGAACTAAAACTTGCAAGGTATGCTTGTTTTCGTAAGAAATGCCCCCTATTTTATTTATTTATTTTATTTATTTTATTTTATTTTTTTTTTTTGGGGGGGGGGCTATAGCAACTTTTTCTGAATCATTTAATTCCATATAGTAAAGCTCCATTGTGAGTTAATATTTATTTGGATTCAGATTCACCATTCCATTCTCATCAATGCATACTTATTGTCCATGTCTCTCATCTATACTAGTCATACAGAATATCACTTTAAAACTCAGTTACTCTGTAGACAGAAATAAAAAGGACAAAATATTGAGAGTAATCTTATGATATATATTTGAATGAGTTTACACACTTAATTAAAAAAGTTCTATGAATAATGATCTATAAATAGTGATCTATGATTTTTATCTGTCTATATAGATTACTACATGTGCATTATCTAAATAATATTGCATGGAAGAGAAGGGCCTAATAAAAAGTTTTAAAGTTCTTAATAAACTGGACTAGATGAGTAAGAATAATTTGTATCAGCAGCTCATTTTGTTCTTTTCTCTTTTTTGTTTACCATGCAGGTTTTGCAGGCTGTTTGAGTATCACCATGGCAGATTAAGAAGAAATATATTGGCCAAGTTCATAACAAGTAGTTACTTCATCACAATTACACATTTAAAAAATTGAATGAATTTGAATAAATGTGTCAATACATATTGAATGTTGCTTGAACTACACATCTGTAGAAAAAATAATAACATTGGAGCATAAATATTTAAGTCCATAGGTTTCACACAATATTAAAATATTTTCCCAAAGGGCACACCTACCCACCCTTTATTAAAGTTCTAATCATCTAAATGGAGTAGTAGTGAAATAACTTGTAATATTACTATTTTGAAAGGGATAGGTTGCTTTCTGGTAATATAATCAATTCAGAATGGGTCTTTACTGAGGTCTGGGCTATGTAACATACATGCCTACAGACATACATAAGACAATAAGAAATAATGGGTTTTCGTTGAAAAATGTGCATACTAAAACAGGTGACAGAACAAAGGACTAAGAAATCACTCTCATTCCTGGACCCCCTTTCATTAAGACTAACCACTACCCTAACTTTGCCATTCTAGTTACAATTACCATGGAAACATTAAAGCAACAGATCAACATTGAGGTTAGTTGCTGGTTACAATTGGGGCAAATTTACAATAATTGAAGTCTTCATAAAACAAGGACCCAGCTGTAGTGCTGGACATTAAGCTGTTGAATTTATTTTTTGAGAAGTGAAAAGTGGCACTGTTTTGTTTGTTTTTAATCCCTTCTTATTCTCATAACACTGTATTGTCCATGTCCCGTATTATGAACTAAATTAGCTCTGCAAATAAAAAAAAAATGTTGGAAAAAGAACACAGCACTTCACAACAATAGACAATATGCAATTTTGTTACTGATTTACTAATATGCAGGTTTGGGAAGGCACTCTTTAGAGAAATGTGGAAACAGGCTCCCTTTTCTTGTGAAGTGCCCCCAGTTAGATAAGCATGCTATTTCTTGTCAGCAAATGCTGAAAAAATTACTTGATATTTGAGGAACCGACTTTGAGAGAGAGGTATATTAATCTTTTTTAATGACATCCTTCATGCCCCATTATATTGACTATATAAGGCTTATCGATACCTGTGAAAGTGAATATACGTACTTATTTTTTTATTTATTTTTTCTCTAGATTTTACCCAAAAATACATCCATTCCCTTGTAACAACCTTGCAATTTCTGTTGCTTTCATCATATGCATTTTGCTGATGTAATGTGATGCTTTGGCGAAAAAAAAAGGATAGGAATATTTTTATCACGTATTCAAAAATTTATTCCTTAATAAACATTTTAATTTGAAATATAATTTCTAATCTTGATTTATCCGTAATTTATTTAATCCACCAATTCATATTGCGTGAAAGATATGTGATGATGATGTTGTTGCTACCAAACTATGTTGTGATGAAATGGCACTATTTAGATGATGGTAATGATGATAATGAAGAATACTTCTATATGACTGGAATATGATGGTGCTACTGATTAATTGATTGATTGATTTTGTTTGTCAGGTATCTATTGGTATGATACTAGTACAACAGGTAAGAGTATAACATTAAGTATCAAAATACCATGCATGCATGGCAAGATATTCCATAAAAGCCATTGCAAAATAGCATACTGTGACATTTTATCATAAGGCGCAGCCAAATTAAATATTCTTCCTAAAGAGATAAATGAGTTTGATTTAAGAGTGGGATAGAAATAAAAATGATATGAGAATAATTTGTTGCTCGCATGATTATGTGGTATGTGTGTGTGTGGAAGAGAGAGCTGGAGAGGGGGGGGGGGTGGGATCAAGAGATTTAGGGTGCGGGCATGTACAAACAAATTTATTTTGCTTGAAAGTGACCTTTATAAGATAGCCTTGATGAGAGCGAATTCATGCGGAGGGGGGGGGGGGTACTGGGCTTTTTTTTTGCTCCCATCCCAAACTCAGAAAATTTGTTGTTTTTTAAATCTTCATAAGATTTGCACCAGATTGCTCATTTCAATTTCATAAGGACAAAATTACCTTCTGATTGCTTTGCTCTCTTGCTCAGATTTCTCTGATCATTTGAGTACTTACCCCCCCCCCCAAAAAAAAAAAAATAATAATAATAATAACATATAAATAATTATGGCTATTCATGATGTGTAATGAAAATAATATGCAGTGATGAACACCTGATAGAGCAAGCACATCCCAAAGTTCAATCATGATTAATAAATCCCTATTGTAAGCTTCCATATGTCTTCCAGGGAAATATAGCTAGCAAATAAATAATTGTATTAATTGATGTAGTAATAATCGCGACAGATAATGATTAAAAATATGTAAACAAAGAAAGATGAATAAACAACTGAATACCGCGGGGGGGATGAACGGGGAATGAATGAATTAATTTCATATTCAATCACGTCGCGCATTATGCTAATTAGTGACAATATTCTTATTTGCATATTTTTACGCTCTGCGCGCAGGCCAATTATGACCACGCCTCCGTTTCGCTGGTGTGCCATGAAGTTGCGGTGTCCATAGGCTTGTACGCGAAAAATGGGAGCAGTGTGCACTTTTGACCTTCCAAAATTTCCCCATGTCTGACCGGATGCAGAAGCGGAGTTTCACCCCCCTGTCACACTCTCTCCTTTTCGCTGTAAGTTAAGAGAATTTCAATAAAAACTTTTACACAGCATCATATTTTGTAATGACAAACTTTTCCAGTTTGGTATAATACATTCCAATGCTTACTCTTTCTGTAGAAAAGAGATAGAAACATATTAACATGTATGCTGGAGTGCCTAAGATTTGGACTGAAATAGGAAACAAATCACATCTTTTAAAAGTCCTTGATATACAATGGCTTGAAGTATTGGTGTTAGAGACAATATAAAACACAATGCTCTATTAAATAATGTAATAATTTTGGTCAAATATATGATTTACAATAACCGTAAACTGGGAAGGGTCCCTACATGTAAAGAAGTATGCAGTGCCATTAAAAGGTCAAAAAAGATCGAATATGAAAAGGCAAAAAGAAAGGATACATTGGCTCTACACAAAATGTTTTCCCAATTGTCGGTTTGAGTCCCGTTTGAGTCAATTACACTCAGGTGTTTATTTATTTATTTATTTATTTTTCTTTCTTTCTTCAAACTCTTTCTCCCACTGATCCATATACCCATCAATTCAAATCAGTATATTAAAAAAAAATCAATATATGATTATCTTCCTACAAAGCTTATGTTGTATAAAATGATTTATAGTATAGTATTGGAATAATAGTAATTCAATACTATAAAATATATCATGATGCCATTATGGGTAAAAGATAAAGAAGGTGGGTTTCAGTTTGGGTGATCTCCCTTCACATTTTTTGTTTTTGTTTTGTTGTTGTTTGTTTTTGTGTGTTTTATATATAAAATCTTTATTCAGATTGTTGTACACTTTTTAAGTATCAATACAAGTGAAAATAACTGTTTTCTCTGTTTGTATTATGGGTTGTGATAATCTTTGTTAAAAAATGTTTATCATAATGTATAATATTTCATTTGTTATACTGCTGTATACATGTACTTCACTCTATTTTGTATATTTTCTTTATTACCCTTGTATTCATGAAAAATATGATATTATCTAAATAAAGGCTAAAAAACATTAAAAAAAACTTAATAATTCGGGTCAAACAGTATATGATTTACAATAACCGTAAACTGGGGAGGGTCCCTACATGTAAAGAAATATGCAGTGCCATTAAAAGGTCAAAACAGATTGAATATGAAAAGGCAAAAAGACTCTACACCATACAAAATGGGGGATTTTTCCCCATTGGTCGGTTCGAGTCAATTACACTCGAGTGTTTATTCATTTATTTTGCTTTCTTCAAACTCTTTCTTCCACTGATCCTTACCCATGAATCAATTCAATTAAAAAACATCAAGATACGATTATCTTGCTACAATGCTCATTTTACATAAAATGATTTATAATATAGTATTGGAATAATAGTAAGAAATCATGCATGGTAAAAAATAATTTAGTTTGGCTGCTCTCCCTTCCCATTTTTTTTTGTTTTTTTTTTGTTTTTGTGTGTGTTTTATACATAAAATCTTTATTCAGATTGTTGTACACTTTCTAAGAATAAATTTAGAGACTTGATTTTTTGTATTGTCTTGCAAAATATGGAGATACAAATATATATATCTAATTTGGGCCATACGGGGTAATATACGTCTGAAAAAAAGGGTATCTTAAGGGGAATTCGTTCTAAAGGGGAAGTTTTCAGTTCCTTAGTAGTAGTCTCGCAGTTATTATCTTGAATGTCAAGAATGTTCAATTTTCAGGACAAAATACAGTTTAAAAAAAAAATCACCTCGCGCTTCGCGTTCACACTATTTAAATAGGGCTTAAGAGATTATTACACATTTATGTTGTTTTATAAGAGTAAAGCTAAGAAATGAAATTAGGACATGGGCGTTTTGCCCCTTCCCCCATTTTTCACGACCAAAATAAAAAGAAAGAAAAGGAAAGGGATAAGGGTAAAATATGATAGTATTCTCTAAATGTCATGTTAAAATCTGTCACAAACATGGATTTTTGTAATAAAAATGTCAAAAATTTTGCTCGCTCGCTTTTATCAACTTCTTATCAATTTTACGCAATACGCCATATCGAACCCTCTCAATTTTTCTGGCTCATTACGCCATTGGGACAACCCTCTTTAAAGAAACAAACAAAAATCAACTTTGAGCGGCCGATTGGGGAAAATATGGGTGAAAAAAAATTGCCCCCCCCCCCCATTAGCGGAAGCTGGATCCGCCCCGGGGTGGGCTGATTGATATGTCCCCACTTTCTTTTTTCTTGTTTTATTACATGAAATCATATCTTACTTGTTCATACCTCTCTGTGTATATGTATGCCTCCCTTGTAACAAATTAAGTTGAACCAATGATTATCTTATGCATCAAATTAGTTGTCAATCCATTTTTTAAAATTCTTAGTGGGCAAAATTTGAATAAATATGATTTCATAATTATGAATATGTGGGGATATTACATGATCATCTTGCATATTGAATATTCATGAAGACATGCACAGATTTTGATGAAATTTCCAATACTTTGTTTGTCTTATTTTTCTCTATCTGCTCAACCCATGCAGCCTGAACCCATACTACTTTCAGCATGGAGTACCCCTTTAAGTTCATGAGGCCGGTATAGGACCAGACACCCCTATACCCGGCCTTTCAGTGTGTCCCCGTGGCACGCAACAAGGTGGCTTTTGAATTTTGGTATATAGCGGCAACAAGTATTGGACTTTCTGATGCGACGAATGAAAGTTGACTTGATCATAATTCAATCTTCAGAAAAACAAGCAATTTATTGAAATATGGATAACCAGTTCAATCGAAATAGGTGAAGTGCTTTGAAGAACAACAACAAAATGCATATCTGGTTTAGGATAATGATGACACCTCCAAAGAAACTATAAAAAAAACTGAATTCAAACAATCTCCTTGAAAAAAGAAAATCTTCAGCTGGCACTAACCTCTGTAATTTGTTGTGATGTTATCCCCAATGTTGAAAATAAAAACAGTCATGAAGAATATTCCAGTGACAAGAAAGCTAAACATGCAATTCTGAAGATTCCTTGGCCATCGAATGAATAGGCCCATCTCAGGCATTGTTATTTATTGCTGCGGAATCGCGGTCTTTTACAAATATTTCACAGCGCCTTAACGGTCTGATAATCAATGTCATTTAGTTCTGTAATAATCGTCGAGGCATTGCGCGATTTATCATTTTTCTTTCTTAAATCGCATTTACTACCCTTGTCGGTTATCATTATGATACTAGTGGGTTTTCGCCCAGCGTCGTACGACGTAGAACGTACGTGTGCAAAAATCGCCAACTTTCATGGAAACAGAGGCCCGAGCGTTCTTGAGCTCAAATCACGGACGGTTCTTCCGCAAATTAGCGGGCGTCCGCATTAGAACGTAGGATTTGTCAACAGCCGTCAACAGCCAATCAGATCGCTTGTAGAGCGAGCAAGCTGAGCCGATCGACATTCGCCCATCGCGTGCATGCACAGTACATGTTGTACTCTACTCTGACTACACTGATAGCTGAAAGCTTCAAAACATGGACTCGAATGCGAGTTTTTCGGTGAGTACCATTTCAATTATACTAAAATCAAGCTAAGTATAATTTCAAAATGTTACAGTAGAAGTTTAAACGAGTATGATTATTGAAATATGATTGAAAAGCCGTTGCATGGCTCGGTCGACGACGCGACTGCAAGACACATGGCACTGCCAGTTGTGTGCACATAGTAGGAACATATACAATGCACATGTTGGCGTGTCAACATTACATGCCAACCATGCCAGCCGGTCGATCCGGCCGCGTTCAGCGATTTGCGAAACTGCTTACAAGCGAGAGTTGAGCGCGACGGACGCACGAACAAAGAGATCGTTCTACGTCGTAGATAGCGTCGTACGACGCTGGGCGAAAACCCACTAGTAGCTCGGGGCACGTCCTCTGTTCAAAGGCCATCATCATGGAGCTAACAAGAACTATAGTGAGACAATGCGCAATTAATGTATGCGTATCCAATTAAAATTATTGATTTTCGTCAAAGACCCGATAATGAAATCCGGGAATGATATATGACACTCGCGTAAAGTATCTATCAGGGGCCGCGGAACCGGGGGGGGGGGGGGGGGGGCTTCAGCCCCCACTTTTTTCCAAAACCGTGTACAAAAACGTAAAAATGACCATATGATTGTGATTTTTAGCATGGTCGGCCCCCCACTTTGAAAACCGTTCCGCGGCCCCTGTCTATTACTTGCAGTAGCCCATGGGCCACATCGCCCGTAGTCCCATATTGATTGGATGGGTTTTTTTTTTGCTGCTTCCAGTGAATACAAACAAACTGACTTCCTTATACTTCATAAATAATACTTCAAGGTACCAGTAAAATAAGTACATGTAATTCATAAATTTATGAATCAGTTCAATTGATCCATTCATTCCATTTTTCCGATTCACTGGAAGGAACATAATAACTATATAGAGAAAAAAAACACGCCCAAACATCCCCCACACAAAAATAATAATCCTTGTCCTTCAGGTCCCCCCCCCCCTCCCCGGCCACTCCATAAGCCGCCTCCCTATCCGCAGGACCTAGACAAACCCCGGAAAGTACACAAGGAATTCACAGAAGAAAAATAAAAAAACAAACATTAGAATCTGCAGAAAAGCAAGGACACGACACAACCCTATCTTAATAATACCTTGGATGTAGGCATATAAAGTTAATAACTTATTTGAGGGGAGAGAGAAGAAGAAAAAAAAAGAGAGGGGTAAATGGAAAAAAACAACACTCTGCCATTCATTCGGAATCCAAAGCCTCCCATTTTTATTAGATGTAAAGATAGGGTGCGCCACGAGAGGGTACATGGGTAGACAACCCCCCCCCCCCCTTAAAAGGAGCTGAGTCCCGTATAAGCAATAACGTCTGTCTTTGCCCGTAAGCTTAGCAATCAATCGTATGCTTGATCTTCACTATAATTGATTGTACATTGTAGTCAATGGAATCAAATCGTAGAATAATGTTATACGACATTTGCTATATAAGTACGGGCCCCAGATCGTCAAAAGAAAAAAAATTGGTGAGTGAAAATGCAAAGTTGAATCCTGAGATATAAGAAGCAGTGCTGACTTTGATAAACAACTTTTGAATAATTATTCACAAAAAACAGCATTCATATGAAAATAGTATATTATGTTCAATTACCCTAAATGACCTCTGACGTTTGCTCGTGTTATTTGATCAGTGATATATAGGCCTGCATTATCCGTTTAAAGCGTTTGTGACTGTGTGCCAAGTCTTAAGGCGACCGCACACATTACGATTGGTCTGCGACCCGATTTCAGCTTAAAATGTAGTAGAATTTGATGCTAAAATTGAGACCTGGAATATCTTATACTGTGAAAATAATGTTCTAAATCATCGTACGAATACCAATGTTGAAATCTGTGACTATGCTATAATCCTTCTTTTTATAGAATAAAAGCGAATTTAATATCTAGTCATAATGACGTCATAGCAGTCGTACGATTGGCTACGATTTGAAACTAATTTGGCCTTTACTCTGAAAAAAAGGCTTGCAATCTTTCAAAATGGTTATATTAGTATTCTTTCAATTAATTTAAGCCTCAAATAAAATGATGTGTTCCATTCACATTTTCAGAAAATGAGCAAAATGCGATTTGTTCCAAAATCGGATCGCGAACAGTCGTAAGGTGTGCGGTGGCCTTAAGCCCCTTTCACAATTGACGTACGACCTGTTTACGACCACCTGCAACAGTTTTTTCTTGTTGTTGCACGATCGATCCCTTGGTGTCTTGCGAGCACTCGCAGTCGTTGTAGACGATCGCACAAACTCGAGGTGGTCGGAGGTGATCGTGACTGGTCGCATCTGAACGTTGAACATGTTCAAAATCCAAACGCGATCAAATACGATTGATTCACTCGCAACAGGTCGTACCATCGGTCGGGCGATCATCGTGTGAGTGTTGTTCAACGTTGTACGACTTGGTGCGAGAGGTGGCACAACTAAGTATAGTCGCATTTAGTCGACTTGAGGTCGTACAACACTTGCACATGTGCTGGAGACCTACAGAGACCAGTCTTGCGACTGGGTGCGATAATATGAGACTGTTGCAAGACCGATCGAAATTACGGCTTACTACATTCCACTACCGTTGCATTCGCATGTATGCGACCGTTCAGCCCCTTTCACAATTGACGTCCGACCAGTTTACGACCGCCTGCAACAGTTTTTTCTTGTTGTTGCACGATCGATCTCTTGGTGTCTTGCGAGCACTCGCAGTCGTTGTAGACGGTCGCACGAACTCGAGGTGGTCGTGGCTGGTCACATCTGAACTTTGAACATGTTCAAAATCCGAACGCGATCAAATACGATCGATTCACTCGCATCAGGCCGTACCCGGGGTCGTACCATCGGTCGGGCGATCATCGTGCGAGTGTTGTTCAACGTTGTACGACTTGGTGCGAGAGGTGGCACAACTAAGTAGTCGCATTTACTTGACTGGAGGTCGTGCAACACTTGCACATGTGCAAGCGACCTACATGTACAGAGACCTGTCTTGCGACTGGTTGCGATAATAATATGGGCCATAAGACTGTTGCAAGACCGATCGCAACGGCTTACAACATTGCACTACCATTTCATTCGCATGTATGCGACCGTTCCACTCGCAATCCCTCGTGCAACACTCGCATGTGATCGCACGAGCACAATAAGAGCATATGCGACTTACTCGTGCAACGGGGTTTACTGGTTGTTTTTGTTGTAAAACAGCTGTTGCAACTGTGAAAGCCTCTGTGCGATCTTATGAGATGACTAGCGATTGATGCCTGTTGCAGCCTGTCGCACGACCAAAAGGTCGCAAATGGTCGTACGTCAATTGTGAAAGGGGCTTTAAGAACAGTGGCGTAGCTACGGGGGGGCCTGGGGGGGCACGTGCCCCCCCTGAGATTTGGTGTGCCCCCCCAGGTGCCCCCCCAGAAAAAAATTGGCAGAGCAAAAAAAAAGGAAAGAAAAAACGGAGAAAGAAGAAAAGAAAAAAGGAAAAGAAGAAGAAAGACAGAAGAAAACAAAAAAGAAGAAGAAAATAAGAGGAGGAAGACGAGTGAATGAAATAATGTAATTAAAAAAAAATCTTGTTATGTTACTATATAAAATGTTTGCTGGCGCTTCGCGCCAGAATTGCCTGTTCGATGAGATTTATATCTTGCTCAATAGGCTGATATGGAGCAAGTTTTGAAGTCAATATGCAAAACATTTTATCTCGGACATCCAGCTTTCATTATTTTTTTTTCATTTACAAATTTCAGTGCTCTGTAAAATGTCCGTTTTATGGTCTACATATATCAGCATTTTAAGCTCACGCTGCGTGGTCACATTGTTTGATTTGCGAAGTTCATAATGTCTACGTGTATTCCATAATATTCCATTAAACAAATGTATTCAGAATGCCCAGATTCTAGGTCTAAATCTACAACATCGCGCGATAGCCTGCATGTTCTTTATTTAAAATATACATGTACTTAAATTATCCAGTTTCACATCAGAATATCAATAATTGTCTGCTCACGCTTCACGATCGCATTATTAATGATACCTTATCGACTATATCCTATTTATGATTTACAAAATATGAATAGAATGTCCCGCTTTTAGGTCTAAAATCTCAATTTTCTTCCTCTCGCGCTTCGCGCTCGCATCAATTGTTTAGTTACATACCTATCCCATTTATTAATACAAAAAGTGCTTAGAATGACAATTTTTTAGGTCGGAATATAAAAAAAAGTTTGCTCGCGCTTCGCGCTCGCATTATTGAAATATATACCGTCTTCGTGGGTAACTGTAAGCAGTCCTTAACAGGTCCCTTTTCGATAAGCTAGAACAGTTGATAACAATTTCTGTTCGCGCTTGGCGTTCGCAGTAGCCATCTAGTTACATACGAATCTTGTTCAGGATCACACATAACATTGCCCAGAAAATTAAATTAAAAATACATGAAAGTTAAAAAAAAAATTGCTCGCGCTTCGCGCTCGCACTTTTTATCAGGCTTATGAGATTATTTCATGTTTATGTTGTTTTAAAAGAATAAAACTAAGAAGTGACTGATATAGGTGAAGATAATTTCGGGCCCCGTCCATTGTGACACATACACACACACACACACACACACCGGAAAAATGGTCGGTGCCCCCCCTGAAAAAGCAAGGACCCCCCAGTGCCCCCCCGGGAGAAAAATCCTAGCTACGCCACTGCTTAAGAAGCACTATAGGAGTAAACCGAGGAAGTAGACAAAAGTTGAAACGACCGCCCAAACGTATGCTGATTACCCACGCCAAACGAAACCCTCGAATTTGGCAACTTTCATATCCCAGCCTCACCCCCATCAATAATACAAACTGAAAAAATAATAGTAATAATAATAATAATGATATTATTATTAATAATAATGATAAAAATACAGTAATAATGATGATAATAAAATCAATAGTTAACATTTCTTATGCTAGTATATGAATAATACATTTATGATACTATCAAATCTCTATGCACTTTAGATAGTTTTAGAAAAGAAAATTAAACTATAATGGTTTTAACCATTGATCATCCCCACCATCATCATCACCATTATTATCACCATCATCATCATGATAATTACCATCATCACCATCATCAACTTCACCATTATCATCACCACCATCACAACCACCACTATCATCACCATCATCATTACCACCACGACCATCCCCACCATCATCATCACCAACACCACCACCATAATTCTAACCACCACTATCAACATCATCATAACCACCACTATCAACATCATCATAACCACCACTATCAACATCATCATAACCACCACTATCAACATCATCATAACCACCACTATCAACATCATCATAACCACCACTATCAACATCATCATAACCACCACTATCAACATCATCATAACCACCACTATCATCATCATCATAACCACCACTATCAACATCATCATAACCACCACTATCAACATCATCATAACCACCACTATCAACATTATCATAACCACCACTATCAACATCATCATAACCACCACTATCAACATCATCATAACCACCACTATCAACATTATCATAACCACCACTATCAACATTATCATAACCACCACTATCAACATCATCATAACCACCACTATCAACATCATCATAACCACCACTATCAACATCATCATAACCACCACTATCAACATCATCATAACCACCACTATCAACATCATCATAACCACCACTATCAACATCATCATCATCACCACTATCAACATCATCATAACCACCACTATCAACATCATCATAACCACCACTATCATCATCATCATAACCACCACTATCAACATCATCATAACCACCACTATCAACATCATCATAACCACCACTATCAACATCATCATAACCACCACTATCAACATCATCATAACCACCACTATCAACATCATCATAACCACCACTATCAACATCATCATAACCATCACTATCAACATCATAACCACCACCACTATCAACATCATCATAACCACCACTATCAACATCATCATAATCACCACTATCAACATCATCATAACCACCACTATCAACATCATCATAACCACCACTATCAACATCATCATAACCACCACTATCAACATCATCATAACCACCACTATCAACATTATCATAACCACCACTATCAACATCATTATAACCACCACTATCAACATCATCATAACCACCACTATCATCATCATCATAACCACCACTATCAACATCATCATAACCACCACTATCAACATCATCATAACCACCACTATCATCATCATCATAACCACCACTATCATCACCATCATCACAACCATCAACATCATCATAACCACCACTATCAACATCATCATAACCACCACTATCGTCATCATCATAACCACCACTATCAACATCATCATAACCACCACTATCATCATCATCATAACCACCAATATCAACATCATCATAACCACCACTATCAACATCATCATAACCACCACTATCAACATCATCATAACCACCACTATCAACATCATCATAACCACCACTGTCAACATCATCATAACCACCACTATCAACATCATCATAACCACCACTGTCATCATCATCATAACCACCACTATCAACATCATCATAACCACCACTATCATCATCATCATAACCACCACTATCAACATCATCATAACCACCACTATCAACATCATCATAACCACCACTATCAACATTATCATAACCACCACTATCAACATCATCATAACCACCACTATCAACATCATCATAACCACCACTATCAACATCATCATAACCACCACTATCAACATCATCATAACCACCACTATCAACATTATCATAACCACCACTATCAACATCATTATAACCACCACTATCAACATCATCATAACCACCACTATCATCATCATCATAACCACCACTATCAACATCATCATAACCACCACTATCAACATTATCATAACCACCACTATCATCATCATAACCACCACTATCATCACCATCATCACAACCATCAACATCATCATAACCACCACTATCAACATCATCATAACCAGCACTATCATCATCATCATAACCACCACTATCAACATCATCATAACCACCACTATCATCATCATCATCATAACCACCACTATCAACATCATCATAACCACCACTATCAACATCATCATAACCACCACTATCAACATCATCATAACCACCACTATCATCATCATCATAACCACCACTATCAACATCATCATAACCACCACTATCAACATCATCATAACCACCACTGTCAACATCATCATAACCACCACTATCAACATCATCATAACCACCACTGTCATCATCATCATAACCACCACTATCAACATCATCATAACCACCACTATCATCATCATCATAACCACCACTATCAACATCATCATAACCACCACTATCATCATCATCATAACCACCACTATCAACATCATCATAACCACCACTATCAACATCATCATAACCACCACTATCATCATCATCATAACCACCACTATCAACATCATCATAACCACCACTATCAACATCATCATAACCACCACTATCATCATCATCATAACCACAACTATCAACATCATCATAACCACCACTATCAACATCATCATAACCACCACTATCATCATCATCATAACCACCACTATCAACATCATCATAACCACCACTATCAACATCATCATAACCACCACTATCAACATCATCATAACCACCACTATCAACATCATCATAACCACCACTATCAACATCATCATCACCACCACTATCAACATCATCATAACCACCACTATCAACATCATCATCACCACCACTATCAACATCATCATAACCACCACTATCAACATCATCATAACCACCACTATCAACATCATAACCACCACTATCAACATCATCATAACCACCACTATCAACATCATCATCACCACCACTATCATCATCATCATAACCACCACTATCAACATCATCATAACCACCACTATCAACATCATCATCACCACCACTATCATCATCATAACCACCACTATCAACATCATCATAACCACCACTATCAACATCATCATAACCACCACTATCATCATCATAACCACCACTATCAACATCATCATAACCACCACTATCAACATCATCATAACCACCACTATCAACATCATCATAACCACAACTATCAACATCATCATAACCACCACTGTCAACATCATCATAACCACCACTATCAACATCATCATAACCACCACTGTCATCATCATCATAACCACCACTATCAACATCATCATAACCACCACTATCATCATCATCATAACCACCACTATCAACATCATCATAACCACCACTATCAACATCATCATAACCACCACTATCAACATTATCATAACCACCACTATCAACATCATCATAACCACCACTATCAACATCATCATAACCACCACTATCAACATCATCATAACCACCACTATCAACATCATCATAACCACCACTATCAACATTATCATAACCACCACTATCAACATCATTATAACCACCACTATCAACATCATCATAACCACCACTATCATCATCATCATAACCACCACTATCAACATCATCATAACCACCACTATCAACATTATCATAACCACCACTATCATCATCATAACCACCACTATCATCACCATCATCACAACCATCAACATCATCATAACCACCACTATCAACATCATCATAACCACCACTATCATCATCATCATAACCACCACTATCAACATCATCATAACCACCACTATCATCATCATCATAACCACCACTATCAACATCATCATAACCACCACTATCAACATCATCATAACCACCACTATCAACATCATCATAACCACCACTATCATCATCATCATAACCACCACTATCAACATCATCATAACCACCACTATCAACATCATCATAACCACCACTGTCAACATCATCATAACCACCACTATCAACATCATCATAACCACCACTGTCATCATCATCATAACCACCACTATCAACATCATCATAACCACCACTATCATCATCATCATAACCACCACTATCAACATCATCATAACCACCACTATCAACATCATCATAACCACCACTGTCAACATCATCATAACCACCACTATCAACATCATCATAACCACCACTGTCAACATCATCATAACCACCACTATCAACATCATCATAACCACCACTGTCATCATCATCATAACCACCACTATCAACATCATCATAACCACCACTATCATCATCATCATAACCACCACTATCAACATCATCATAACCACCACTATCATCATCATCATAACCACCACTATCAACATCATCACAACCACCACTATCAACATCATCATAACCACCACTATCATCATCATCATAACCACCACTATCAACATCATCATAACCACCACTATCAACATCATCATAACCACCACTATCATCATCATCATAACCACCACTATCAACATCATCATAACCACCACTATCAACATCATCATAACCACCACTATCATCATCATCATAACCACCACTATCAACATCATCATAACCACCACTATCAACATCATCATAACCACCACTATCAACATCATCATAACCACCACTATCAACATCATCATAACCACCACTATCAACATCATCATCACCACCACTATCAACATCATCATAACCACCACTATCAACATCATCATCACCACCACTATCAACATCATCATAACCACCACTATCAACATCATCATAACCACCACTATCAACATCATAACCACCACTATCAACATCATCATAACCACCACTATCAACATCATCATCACCACCACTATCATCATCATCATAACCACCACTATCAACATCATCATAACCACCACTATCAACATCATCATCACCACCACTATCATCATCATAACCACCACTATCAACATCATCATAACCACCACTATCAACATCATCATAACCACCACTATCATCATCATAACCACCACTATCAACATCATCATAACCACCACTATCAACATCATCATAACCACCACTATCAACATCATCATAACCACCACTATCAACATCATCATAACCACCACTATCAACATCATCATAACCACCACTATCAACATCATTATAACCACCACTATCAACATCATCATAACCACCACTATCAACATCATCATAACCACTACTATCAACATCATTATAACCACCACTATCAACATCATCATAACCACCACTATCAACATCATCATAACCACCACTATCAACATCATCATAACCACCACTATCAACATCATCATAACCACCACTATCAACATCATCATAACCACCACCACTATCAACATCATCATAACCACCACTATCAACATCATCATAACCACCACTATCAACATCATCATAACCACCACTATCAACATCATCACCACTACAACTACCACTATCATCATGATCATCTGTGTTTCAAACATAATAAAATCAACCTTGTCATGGGAAAACACAACCAATAAACATGAAGTTCAATTTAGTACTCTGTATTTATTTTACTCTTTGAATAATGATAATATCAATCTCATTAGAAAATATCATAGGTTAACATTTCTATTTACATTTTATATTAAATGTACAAATTGTTATTCACAAATCGATGTGCAATAATTATCAAAGATGACATGTTTCCACTGATTCAATATATCAAGAAAAAGCCTTCTCATGAACGAGTTTCTTTTTCAAAATTGTTCACTTAAAAAAGGTATAAAATACAAAGGACTTAGAAAGTGGCCACATAAGGACCTTGGTAAAGTACACTTCCTCTTTTACCTTTGGGACATTTATCCACTTGAAATGAAAATAATTATTAGTAGATTACCATTCAAGTACACATAGACAAAGCATGGTTTACATGAAATAATGAATTTTGAATTAGGAGTACATATATGTAAAATCATTGCACAATAATATGCTATAACCATGGACCTAGTAGGCCCAAGCTATAATACAGTATATCAGTTTTGATTCATAAGTTATAACCTCCCTCACCCCTGCCATTATGTTGGAAATGGCAATTAATGAAATGAAATAAAATAAAATTTGTAATGTAAAAAAAAAAAGTTGAGAAAAGAGGGAGTGATTGAGAAAGAGAAATGGAAAAATAATTGTGTGTACATAAAATCTACATAACTAAATGATAGAGAAAAAGAAATCAAAATAAAATCAAATTTTAAACATAATTTTCAACACACTATACAGTATATCAACAAGAATGTTAATACTTGGAGAGGAATGGGGGGGTGTGGGGGTGGGGGGGGGGTGTAGATGTATATACGTGTGTACACAGTCTGCATGTGTGGATTGGGAGACATCCCCCCCAAAAAAAAAAAAGAGTTGAGAAAAGAGGGAGTGATTGAGAGAGAGAAATGGAAAAATAATTGTGTATACATAAAATCTACATAACTAAATGATAGAGAGAGAAAGAGAAAAAGAAACATATACTGTTTGTATACATAAAAGTTGTATAAAATCAACATAACTAAATGAGAGATAGGTAGAGAGAGAGAGAGGGGGGAGAAAGAGATAGGAAAGGTGAATGAGAGAAAGAAAGGGAGAGAGTGAGTGAGGGGGGGGGGGGTAAAAATAAACAGGGTAAAGAAATGGGCGGAGATGAGGAAGAATGGTCGATTGATAAAACAGAACATATCCCGATAGAAGACAAAAGACAACTAAATAAATCAGAATGATTTTCACAAGGAAAAAAAAAAGATGCGATAGGAGAAGAGAATAATTATCTCTAAACATTATACCCTACTCTTGGAATGATTGAATTGCAATGAGTAAGAAACAGGAAACAAAATATGAAGCAAAAAACACACACACACACAATATATGAGAATATCCACATAAATGAGAATGATTTCATTGTCCTATATATACAGAAATATCCTTCAATGATTGTATTGCATTATTATATTATCCATAATAAATAATGCCTATGTGATATTCATAGGCCTATAATGCCAATTATTTTTCATTTCTTTTTTTTGTCTTCATATCATAGAGCCATTTCATTGTCATTGGTGGTATTTAGAAATATAAATATGAATCATATTGCAAATTGATCATATGTGATTGATGCTTGCTGCACCCTACAGTAATACCCCTTTCATAAACCCAATAAAACCTATCCTCCAATTAGCCGCCTAAGAGTAATGCGGATAATAATCTCTTCAGTTCATGTAGTCAAAAAGCGACATCACTATTCTTTTTTAATAAATAGGCACTATTAAATGGGTCACTCTGTAAATTTGTATTAGTTATCATATATTCATCAACATTACTGGTGGTCCAGCAAAGTACATACTGACATTAAGAAAAGTTAAACATGTTTCAAAATAAACATTACACATCAAACAATCGTCTCTGATTTTTGGTGTAGGATTTCAGATGCACTTAAACTTTCTAGAGCAATTGAAACAATGTTCATCAGCTTTGCTTGGATAAGATAGCTTTATGTACAGAGGATATGTACCAGTGATTGTGTGTCACATGTCTCTCGTCTTGGTCTCTTTCTTAAAGGGAGAGGTGTCATGTCTCAGAGGCCTAAACGTCAGTGAGATACTGAAAAAAAGCTCAATTTTGACAAGTTAATCTTGGTAGTTTAACGAAAATTTTCTTTGCTGGGTCTTGAGTTGCCCCGGGGACCTCGACACGACGTGTTCGGGCTGCCGCAGTACGGTCTTGAGATGCATCTCAGTCTTATGGAATGTTGACTTGCAATCAATTGCAGGTAAATTTTGGTCTCAATATCATAGCAAATTTGCATTCAATTAAAGGTTTGTTTCTTTAAACAAGAATCACAATGTGATTTGCTTATCTGTAGTTGAAATGACTCTATCAATTTTACATTTGAAAAATAGGTTTGCAGTTACATGTTCAAGTTCAAGTTTTATTTTTATTTCCATTATCAACATTATAAACAAATACAAATCAAACATACATCATAAATATAAACAAATACAAATGAAATATGATAACAATAATTACAAATCACCTACGAATTCCAAAACGTTTGCAATATAACAAAATCATATATGGAAATGAGGGGATCCACTAAAAGATTGCTTGTAGAGTGTAGATCCCCTAAGATGATATCAAACAATGGAAAATTTGGGACTCACTCGCAAGTGTAGGCGTAAGAAAATGCAATAAGTTGAAATATGATAATGGGAGTAATAATAAGATGACGAGTAATAGCAAGAAATAATAATTGTCTTGGGACGTAATTGTCTTGGGATCATCAATTGTACTCAATTATAGGTGTGCTTTTGATTTTGAAACAAGAATTACAAATTGATTTGCTTATCAGTTTTCAAATGACTGTCTTGGGGGATCATACGTGTAGTTTGGTCCTGGTCTCTCTCTCTCTAGTCCAAGACCTTCTTAGTCTTGGACCTAGCACTGACATTCACATCTCTGTGTAGCTAAATTGCATCCTGTCCATAATTGTTTGCCTACTGTAATTACAACTGACAAAATGTCAGAAAAACCATAACTCATTGTGACATCATTTTGTAAATATATCTTTTAACAAAGCATGATTTGACAAGAAAAAAAAAATCAGGTCCCTTGTTAAAAACAAAAAATCAAAGAAATGATCACCAAAAATGAGTGAAATAAGGACTTAATATATATGATGTGAGCTATAGGCCTACCAATATGACATGAAAACGCACACACACACACACATACACACAACAGTGAATACATGTAAGCATGGATTAGGAGATGAAATGGAAGAGCTTCCAATACTAGTAATTAAAAAACAAAATCTCTGTATCTATTTGCTAATTTTTTTCTCTCACCTCTTCATTAGAGACTGTGCCCTTAGCCCTTTCCAAATTTCCTGACATTCTACTTTCAAGAGTAAAAAAATATGACTCCTTGATCACGGTACACTGCAAAAATGGTGTTTATAATTCATACATTGTTTACTAAAAGAACCTATGTCAGCAGTTGCTTAACAGCTTAACCCATGCTTAATTCATTTTAGAATTCCGTATTAAAAATTAAACTTTATTGTTTAAGATTTTAAACACCTGTTTTAACTGTTTAAACAAAAACTGGAAGGCTCACAGTGTAGACAGCATTCTATGAAATTCTCAGCAAGCGTTTTAATGTGTACAATTTCTTCAATGAATGAGAGTTGAACATTTACTGGAATTCAAACCAAGATCAAATTCAATTTCAGTTCAGTGCTGTGTTAATGAAAATAAATTGATCCCTCATCGAAACCAAAAGGTCAATACCAAACCCATTATGGGCAGGCAAGAGATAATGATAAAATCAGTACAAAAGACGTTTAGAGACCTGGGCTGGTATTCAACTAAATAAGTGATTAAGTAGTTTACTTTGACTTTCACTTGGCTATTAAAGCAAAATGCTTAAAGTCGCATTCAGATCTCATCTAAGTATTTTACTTTATCAAGCCATATTTAAGCAAAATACTTACTAATGACCATAAAGTTTAAGCAAGAAAATGTGCAATGTATGCAATCCATCTATCCATCTTTCCAGTATGTATAACTGCACTTTTGTAAACTTGCACGCAAGCCAGGCTTAAGCCAGGAAGGTGGCTGACTTAGACCTAAGCAAAATACTTAGCCCACAAATATAATTGAATACGAAAGAAGAATAAGCATTTTACTTAAGAAAAAGCAAAATACTTCAAATTCCTGCTAAAGTTTTGAATTGAATAATGGCCCTGGACATTGCCAGTGTAGTATTAAGCAACATATGATTATAAAAGCAGAATTTTGATCTTAACCATGCTGGCGTACAAAAATGAGCATGATGTTGTGTATCACATGTGTCTCTAAATTCTCCACTAGAATTGGTCAAGGACTATTCTATGTTAAATCATTTCAACATGAAAAAAAGTCCTTTTACAAAACCTATGGGGATTGCATAATTCAGTAGTCAAATTGTCAATATCATCAATATTTTCAAAAGATTAGCTCAGACTTCATGATTAATATAAGTATTGAGAAAAATATTTTCAATGGACATTTTCAATATGAAGTATGAATTTATTAGACCTATTCAACTACAGCTTACTATGTTTTCACAATTTGTAGTAAAATAATATATTAAAAAACAAAGTCAATACGGAAATAAAATCTACAATAACATGTAATACAATATTAAAAATTGACTGGATAACTGGTTCTATCATTTGCATAACAACCAGGATGTGCAACTTTTTTGTGAATTAAAGCAACGCTTTATTCATGACTTATTTTGTGTCTGATTTAGCTGAAATTTTCAGTGTTAACCCTCAAAGGACTGGGGGGGGGGCATGGTGGCCTCCCCATCAACGTTTTGCGCAATATTTCCGGAACGCAAAAAGATAGCGACATACGAGTATAGCATAACGACGCCACATGACTTTTTACAAGACAATATCATGCCGAAAATGACTAATTTCTATACTTTGTGCACAAAGTCTATGGGAGATGAAATTCATAAAAGGGTGATTATTTTTCATTCTTATTGGTCTGCTTAATTAATTTAGGGTTTGATTTAGTTGCTACATGGTCTTTAACAATTTCTATTGAAAAAAACAAAGAAAAACAAAAGATGAAAAATCAAAGGAATACATATATAAGAAATTCTAAAAACAATGAAATACATGAGGAAAAATTTGGCTTTGGCAATATTTCTTTGTGAAAAACCTTTAAATTTGATCGCAAAGACGACATCTGGAAAACAAAATGAAAATTTGAAGTGAAATTGGGTGTTAAATAGGCAAATAATGTTTTTCATGAATAAATTTGCATATTTTATTCATAATAAAAAAAATATTTATTGTTGGAATTTTGTTTAAATACTGGCTTAGTGGCTTGTACATGTAGTATATTTGGTAAAGAACGTGCGTGCCAAATTTCAGCGCAATCGGCGACCGAAATCAGAAGGGGGGCCATCATGCCCCCCCCCCCCCTCAGTCCTCAATACATCTCATATAGCCCAGTCCTTTTAAGGTTAAGCTGTGATCTTTTTTTTTTTATCAACTTTTTGTTTGGATGGACCTCCCCTTTAATAGATGGTAAGAGGCTGCAAAGCATATTGTTTTCATTTGAGTGATGAGCTTTGTATGCATATAAATGATTTGTATGAATATTTCTGAAAAAAAACTTTCAATTGGGGCCCAGCAACATTGTCAAGTGGATGATTTTTATGATATACAATTACTTATTCACAGACTCTCACACACAAGTTCATCGTAACTGTGGAAAAATATGAAGCATTTAGAGAAGACAGGATCTTCGATTATAAACGATCAATCAAAAACGCAACCTCTATTAATTAATACTGTGATATCATAATTTGACAACACAATTTTCATGCAAAATAGCATACACTGAACAATAATCTCTGATTATAAACCAGAAATGCATTTTCATATTAAAACAAATGATTTTATGTTTCTATCATCTACGCATAAAATCACTATGTTAATTCTGTTTTGGCTTATTTGGCGGAGGACCTCGTCACATGATAGTGATGAAAAACGAACGGAATGTTAATGAAACGTCATTGATAGACAACGAGACAGAGACAATCACAATGAATTTGTGAACAATATAAAAAACTGGATGAATATAACATTATAAAAGGGGGTTTGTGCCACCAGCAGAAAATGTGTTGCGGTGTTTATATATAGCCTTAGAGTACAGTGGGGAAACCATTAAAAAAAAAATCCAAGCCTTTCTCACAATTGCTCAATTAGCAAAGAACACAAAATACATTGCACAATAGACCAGTTCGTAGTTACTTCATGGACAATTTTGGTCAAATGACCTTTCATTTCTTTCATTATGATAGGCAGATTTCAAAGCAAGATATTACGTAAGCTTGCCTCACAAAGCAGGATGAAGAAATTGAATAGACCACGTGACTAGAATAGCACACCAATGAACACTTTACGAAGGTATTTGTTGCATTCCTACTTTGAATGCATATCATAGCATGTTGCACAATGTACTTGGCAATCTGTGAAATACCAGTCATTCGTGGACGCATTGTTGTTTTTTGTGGATGTAAATGAAAACCACAATTCAAATGAATATATGAATAATCAAGACATCAAAGTTGGTGCTTATCTCATTAGATTTTAAACCACCATGTCACTTTAGTACAAATGACCTTCCTCTGATCATGCGTAGAATCTTTTGATCATGCGCAGAAAGGAACTACGAACTGGCTTATTGAGAAGTGAACACTTCACCCCAAGTGATATTCTTTCTAATCATCAATGATTACTGACATCATTTGAAGTGTGACTGAGATTTGACCTTGATACACTTCTCTCTCAATGACATAAAGACCTTGAAAGTGTTCCATCAACATTCGCCAAAATCATTAGCTGAGGCATATGACTGTTACTATTGTAACCGTTGGATAAAAGAGACTTATGAAATGCTGTCCTGGTGAGTGCTTACTGATTTTTAGATCCCAGCTTTCCCTTTAAAGGGTTCAACTCCGGTGTACATGCTATTTAAATCACACAACTACCTTCCTTCCTTCCTTCTCTCACTATAAATGTGCAGCTCGCACATGAAATCAATTTCATGTTTTGTTTTCCTTCTTTTATTTTCCTTGAACAGGAATGAATTGAATTAAGAGGAAGTTTAGTTGTGTGCAGTTCAGGGGTAGTCTCCAAGCACAGGCTCACATTTGACACTTTCACCAATCATACCATGTCTAGAGTGAAGACTACATGTAAACACCGAGCTCTCCGTCTGTGTCAAACAACAGCCCGCCACAGTACATACTTGAATGTAGTCTCACCACTTCAGACTCTGCATTATGCACTATGCAAATCGTGAAAACCAAAGGGTCTGTGCCAGCAGACTGGTTCAGGGGAGTGGTTTCATGAAGCAAACATTTTTTTTACTTACTATCTTGTTCTGAGCCAATCATACGCAAGGATTCGCAGTAGCTTTTAACAATCAATAGTCAGTGAAAATCTCAGACTACCGGTATTTGTTTAATATATGTACATCTGTTATCAAGGGCAGACTCCATTCTACTGTTACAAACTACTGAAATCTGTCCCATATTTCTAGCTTTTGTGATTTGAATTGAGACTGAATTGAAGCCTTATTACTAAACAAGGCCAATATTACCCAAAGCTGTGCTCAGCCTTAAAAACCATTGCAAGCCATTTACTGCACAAGTACCTTGGTCAATGTTATTAGCTGACTACTAAATGACTTAACTATGGTATAAATTAATGGGGTGGGGTCAGTTTTACCCCCCCCCCTCGCTTACCGTAACTGATGTGAACTTATCGTTTCATTACTTGTTTGTTTCAAGTCACAAGCATCTATTGGTACCAAGCTTAAGATAATTGGATGAAAGGTCGCAAGGTCATGGCTCATTTTGTAATTCACATGTCAATTAGAAAAAGCCCCTGTATTTCACAAATTTGTGTACAAATTAATGGAAAATACTGATTTTCATAAATTGCAGAAGACACTGTTAACTTAGACTGCTAAGCAATTTGAAATTGCATAAGATAAAAAAATGCATGAATTTCTTCATGCATTGCATGATCTATCCACCATCTTAGTTCTTGTGAAGACCTGTATCATATAATCTTTCCCTCCCTGCCTCACAGCTTCATGCAACATTTAAACACGCTAGTCTAGAAGACGATCCTGCATAAATGATACCATACTGGAGGCAACTTTACCATCAATTTCCTTGGAAACCCTGCATGATAGTGGCTGTGTTGTGACGTTACCACGGTATCCGATGTTGATGATAAAGTTACCCTCAATAACAAGTTATGTGAAAGATTGTCTTGGGTCAGATTCTCTCAAACTATTCATCACTATTCAAGAAATAGTCTGGGAGCCCGCGACATCATGACTCGCCGCTCTCAACCCATGATATTAGACTACTGAAATGTGTTCAGACTATGACTGGGAGTCAGACAATGGGTGTCAGCTGGGGGGGGGGTGAGCCTTTGGTAGGGTTTGGCCCCAGGCCCCCTCAAAATCACCCCTTGAAAGTTACAATTTGAATACCCCATTCCAAGTTGCTTCTGTCCATGGGTTGAATTTCAACCCCTGGACAGAAGCAAGTTTATAATGATAGTAGTCTAGCTAGGTATGAATTATGAAAAATATAAAAGCTGACGGGCTAGGTGACTGGAAATGGGCAGCTGACGCCCCTCCGTCGATACATTTTACCCAACAAAGCCCATGGACTTATGTAAGTTAATATGATAGTAGTCTAGGACCCTGTCTTACAAAGACTTACGATCAATCTGATCAACGTCAAGTATAACACAAAGATAAAGATTTGAAAGAGCAATTCTGATTGGTTCCTAGTCAATCTACTGTGCAAAATGTGCATGCAACCAGTTCTTGATATGCAATATCATTTAGCGATTGATCGCTAAACTCTTTGTTACTGGGCCCAGGTTTCACTACAAAATAAACCAAACCTAATAGTGGCCACTAGTATAGAAGAAAAATCACACCAAAATGTTTTTGGTTGTTGGTTTCCTTGATTATTTTCCCCACGGGAGAATGCTACACAAGCATGTTCATTGTAAAGACCTTTTTTTTTAATTCTCTCTTGGGTGGTCATTGAATGTACGTTTCTTGGCAATAACATTCCACAGTTAAAATGTCATAGTGGGTGCAAAAAGCAAATATTTGCAATCAATTGCAAATCTGTGATGCAAATTTACAATTGATATCGATTCAATTGTAACCAGAGCAAATTGATTTTAACTGCTTGTTGCAAGAAGCAGCCCTGGGCAAAGAGTCTTACAAAGACTTACGATTGATCCAATCAATTGTAACTATGGAAATCCATCATTGTCATAATTTTTTCTACAGGATATTTGAACAATGTTCATTGTAAACAAAGAGAAGCACAGTGAATTTTCAAGAAAACAAAGAATGCATGAATATACATCGTAGATAGAAAATATTTTGAACAAACATGTATAGTAGATGTTGACATTGCTGGCCGTCCATAGCTGTGATTGATCGGATCAATCGCAACTCTTTGTAAGATGAGACCAAGCATTCAAGTGCAAATTTGCAATTGCTTGCCAGACTTATGATTGTTTTTTTTACTCGAAAATTTATTTTTGCAAGTTTCTTGGAATGTCCCATTGCATAGTTTAGTCTGCACGATTTGCCCGTGCAATATCACAGCATATAGCACGCTGCACAGAAATCTGACATATTCCCCATAGGCTCATGTACAAAGCTTGTTGTGCAATATCATGCCATATTGCATGGTCTAACGAATAATGGTCATAAGAAAATAATCACTTTATTGAATGGCTTTTCTTCATGGGATATCAGAGATATTCCTCTTGTGAGGGCCGATATTGTCATCGACGATTTGTGCAATATTCCCCAACTCATGAAATATTTCTGTTATTCAATTCTTGACTATGCAATATAAAATCTGCTACTTCTCGCACTCTCGATATCCAATGCACCTGCCACACTTCTATACAAGAAGACGGGTCAGAATCCAAGTGCATTTATTATTCTGATTTCATTCCCAATAGACGATGCCTCTCTTTTGAGTGCCCTGTTACCAAGACAGACCTTATTCATTGATGGACTGCGCCGCTATCTTAGAGGCTGAAGCCATTGCCTTTTATGTATTGGTAATCAGAAGCTGGCCCTTCTCTGACAACTCCATTTACACACATTCCTATATCCTCTGAGGGAGGGCGCTATGAGATGATGATGTCATATGCATAAGGTCTACTAATATCTGAATATATTACCACTGATAGTCGATGAAAAATTCCAGTAAATATCTTGTCTGATTACAAAAAAAACAGTGGATCACTGCTGACTTACAAGTATCCTAATCTTGATGCAAATAATTGGTACTGTCCCAGATACATGTAGATGAGTAGTTGTGCTGTTCGCTAGGAAAGACAGTCGGTTAGTCGACCCCTTTCAGTTGCTGTAAGGCGGCATGTATCCTAACACTCAGCCTCTGCTCAAAGTCATAGTCTTTGTAACCGTCCTAAAGAGTGAAATAAGAAAATAAAATGTAACGAAGCACTACTATTTAAAGGCCAAGTCTGTCCCAACAACAAGTTGAGTTTAATATTTAGAGAAAACCCAGACGTGCATACAATTGAAAAATTCCTTGAAATTATATGCAAAACAACAAAGTTGTGGCATTTTAAAGTTTATTTTCACACAAAAGTTAGGTGCATGTGCCGACCCTTAAAATACACAGTAATCAATGGAATGAAAGATGAAAGGATTGACAGTAAAGAACACATTTGAGGAAAAAATTAAGATAGGGTTCCCTACTAGCACAAAAGAGCCAGTTCGCCGAAATATATGTTATGCATGTATACATGGGTGTAATTGTGTATGTATCAACCTACCTTTGCTTTTAGAATGAGACTCTTTCCTTTGCTTGCAGTCTGTATAAAAAGTAACAAAAATACATAAACAATTGACCGTAACTCTAATCAAATATGATGGTTTACCTAAAAAAGAGAGAAAATAAACTTAGCACAGAGTTCAACTTAAAGGGATGGTCCGGACTGAATATATTTATATTTAAATAAATAGAGTAAAAAGCAGAATGCTGAAAATTTCATCAAAATCGGATAACAAATAACGAAGTTATTGAATTTCAAAGTTTATCAATATTTTGTGAAAACAGTTATATGCACATCCTCATGAATATTCATTAGGTGGGCTGATGATGTCACATCCCCACTTTCCTTTTTCTTATGTTATTACATGAAATCATAAATGTTTCATTTTTCATACATGTGTAAATGATGTGTATCCATTATGATGAAATAGGTTGCGGCAATAAATAACTAATGCACTTAATCAGTTATCAATTCAATTGTTTAGTTCTTGGTAGAACAATTTTGAATAAACCTAATTTCATATAATAAAATACAAAAGAACAAGTGGGGATATGACATCATCAGCCCACCTAATGAATATTCATAAAGACATGCCTAGAACTGTTTCACTGGAATAACTTCGTTATTTGTTATCCGATTTTGATCAAATTTTCAGCATTTTGCTCTGTGAATTTTATTCTATTTATTGAGATACATGTATATATATCTCCAGCCTGAACCATACCTTTAAATTTATTCAAATCACGAAATTGACACAATATCGCTTCATAATGATGGAAGATATACCCTCAATTTGCTAAAGCTTCAATATCCCTATATTTCAATGTAATAAGGATACTGATTAGACCTTGAACAGAGCAGCAAATAAGCCTACAAATTAGTCTGTCATCCAGGGAAAACAATACACAGGCCTTGGGGCAATTTTGCCCCCTAAATGCTCAAGAGAGCGCTGGAAAAAACCCCATTCACTGCCATGTAGAAATCTAGGCAATAGGTTACAGTATGAAAATAACTCCCCCCCCCCCCCCCGAAAATTAAAAACAAATATACTTGTTTTGCCTGCTGTCATCACTCTAATATGTGACCCGAAGCTAAATCACCCAGCCCTTCAACCCTTGGATTCATCTTTCTGATTATTTTCAACACATGCATGTGGTTATTTTCAATTATGAGTAAAATGAACAAGCAATGTTAATAATATTGATAATGCATCTTTTACATTTCCTATTTGCAAACAAATGTATTTTGTTGACTGATTCTCAACTAGCTACTGATAAATGATTGTAGAAGGTTAATGTTCAAATCAGATGAAACAAAGAAGCAAAGAAACATACCGCTTGACCTCCGGCTAGCATTGCTCCTAACTCAAAGCAGGCGTAGGGGGCAGCGTGGGCTTCAGGCTCTTTGGAAGAAGACCTTGACATACAATCCTCAAAACACTGATAAAACAAATAAAGCAAAGAGAGTCCAGAAGGATGTTTTACTAAGAGTTGAGTATGAATAAAAAGTCATGCTTGGTGTAAGAACTAACATAGAGGTGTTGTGGCTCAGTGGATAAGTCTCTGGACTTTGAACCACAAGGTCCGAGGTTCAATCCCACACCAGTACTCGCGTCCATTGGCTAGGCATTTATTTGCATTTTCCACTCTCAACCCAGGTGTAGTAAATAGGTACCTCGTGGGAATTCCTTGAATGCTTGAGCATCCGATCAGGGTGGCCGTGCTAAAGCCGGGGTAGTAGTACGCAGCACTTTATAGAAACATTTACATTATGCAATATATCAATGTTGCATATTATTATCATCATTATTATTAATGTGCACATGCTATTGAATATGAAATCTCATTTTTCAATATGCAATAGAGCACACTCCTTGAGCACAATCTGACAATGTATTGATTTGTTACATGCCACTTGCAACCTGTAATCTATGTCCAAATCACCTTTTCTCTGTATGGACTTGACCACTGAGGCCTGTACTCTAAACAGAGGTTTCAACTGTACCATAGTACAAAACCATGGGTTACATGTATGCAGATTTCTTGTAAGCGCCATTAGCCAACAGCGCACATTTAATTGGATTTAATTTGATAATATGTCTGTAAAGCCCTTAGAGACGTCGTTCCGATGTATTAAGCGCTATATAAATGCGGATTATTATATATATGTTTTTTTTTCTTACTGTACAAAATGAAATAAGCAATTACTGTATGTACAAAAATCTGCATAGTCCACGTTTTTGTGCCATGATACAGTTGAAACCTCTTAAAAAAAATATGGGCCAATATATTTGTTAACCATCCCCAGGTGGTTTGATCACACAGGGTAGGGTAGCTTCAAACAAAGACAATATAAATATAAGTTAAAATAAAAGTCATTTTCAAAATTGAAACCAACGAACGTAGAGGGCAGCAACACACGGCGGTGTTGCTAAAAGGAAGGTCCACTTCACTCAGATTTTGTGACCATTTTCAACCAGAGCACTTTATTGGAAGATTGTAGAGTTGATTTTTGTTCGTTTGTTCAATTTTACTATTTTTTATGGATAATCAAACCACAAAGAAAATATGTTAAATTATATTATTTAAGTATTTTTGTATTTTAAAAAAATGTAAGACAAAAGGAAATCATTATTCTTGTAGTTTGCAGAGCAATAAAAATACATAGACTAATGACATTTGTGTTACTGTTCTTCTGCTTAATTTCGCTGCCCCTACTAAACCTACACAAGCTATTATTATTATTATTATTATTACTTATTATTTGTACTGCGCTTTTCCCATTAGGCCCAAAGCGCTTACAATGAATTAATTAAATGTAATATTTTAAAAACTACAAAGTACGAAAGAGATGAGTTTTTAATGACTTTTTGAAAATTGCTAATGTTGGAGACTGTCTAATTATTAGTGGCAGGTCGTTCCAGGATTTTGAAGCCGACACTGTAAAAGTTCTGTCACCAGCTAATGTACGAGTTAATGAATATGTGAGGCAAAGTTGATCACTGGCCGACCTAAGTGCTCTAGTTGGTGTATACAGATTCAAGCAGTTACTTAAATACTGTGGAGCCTGTTTATTCAGTGTTTTGTAGACAATCAAGAGTAATTTGAACGTAATTCTCTGTTTAAAAGGAAGCCAGTGAAGAGAATTAAAGAGTGGTTGGGAAGGATGATCTCGGGAAACCTGTAAAATTAATCGTGCTGCCCAATTTTGTAGTCGTTGAATACGAATTAATTGATTAGAGGGAATTGTAGAAAGGAGCCCATTGCAATAATCAATACGAGACAGAACCAATGAACGAACAGCATTGTGACAGGCAGACTGGTCAATGAACCTTCTGATTCTAGAAATGTTCCTTAAATAAAAAGTGACTGTGCTACAGATATGAGAGATATGGTACGACATTGACATGCGGGAATCAAATATGACACCAAGGTTTCTTATTTTTTCTGATGGTCTAAAGAGTGTACCATCAACATCAAGTTGAACATTTGGAAGATTGCACAAGTTATAAGTAGAGGCCGCAACAAAAAATTCAGTTTTTTTGTCATTTAATTTGAGCTTATTCACTATCATCCACTGTCTTATATCTGATATACAATTCTGGAGTTTAACCAGTGCATTATTGAGAGCTCCAAGCCAAGACCGTGATGCTCTGGCCTGGCTGCGCCGAAATTTCCCGGTCACCTCGGTGCGCATAGGCCTACTGCGCGAATGATATGCGGCAGCTGGCCTCACTGCATTGGCCATGATAATCTCAACGCGACTCGACATAACTAGATATAGACTTGGTCTGTCATTGATGTGGCACCAAGACGGATGAGCAACGATAAATATTCAAGGTTAGAATTTTAATTTTCACTTACAGTGTAGATTGTAGTCTGAAAATCTAAATTAAATATGCTATATCCACAAATCCAACCCAGATTTTGCAATCCATCAGGCAGGATCGAAATTGCCACTACACTAGCAAAGCAAAGTCCTAGTCAAATAATAGACCTAATATTAGACCAAAATTATCTAGTTCAGTATCAAGCTATGTATATTTCGACAGGTCTTGACTTGAGACGAACTATCAAGGGGCGAAGGTCTATGTCACATCTACTATTTTCATTCCTTAATTTTTTCAAAACTTTGTGTTAGCATATGCATGCAGCCAACCGTACCATACCTCATAACCGACAGGGCCGGGGCGTCAGCGCGGTTATGCCAGCCATGGCGCTTGTATATTCAAGAGGTGGTGCTGGATTGTGTAGGCGCATTAATGTGGTGCAGCAAAATTTAGATGAAGAACGTAACAACCTCACGTATCCTCTTTATCATATTGATATGCAAAGTCATAAAACCGTTGTCACCACCACATAATATTTTATGAAAAATACAAGGACAAATATTTCATATTTTTAAGCATGATATCTGATGTAAAAACTTTTCAAGCAAAAATAATGATAAAGAGGGAATGAAAATAAACAACTCTACAATCTACTAAAAAAGTGCTCTGAGAGAATTTTGGTGGTCACAAAATGAGCTTGGCTAAATCCGGGTGAAATTAGCAGACTGGTTTATTTATGGCAGAATCTAATCCTGCTTTACTGAAGATTTACAAAAAAATAAGACAATAATTTAGTGACAGTTTCATTTTCAAAATGCGGTACTTTATTATTCCATTGTTTATATATTTTTTTGTTTCTATTATTTGAATCTGGTATGTCATAATCTATCAGTTTACCTCTATCTTGCTATTACTCTGTGAGTGTATTGCATCGGTTCATGGTTTCGTTGGCATGACTACAAAATTGTTCGCGCACTTCAATTGCATGCGCGGATCGAGTGGACCTTCCTAAAAGCAACACTGCTGTGTTGCTGCCCTCTACGTTCGTTGATTGAAACTATCGGAAAAATTTGTTTTAAACAACTACAATTATATTGAAGATGTGGAAGAGGTTCATCATGGTGAAGGATTGAGTAAAAGAAATAACCAGTTGTCTCACGATGTATCAAACGTAGTTTGATCTTTTTTAAAAGTTAATACCAGGTACGCTATTTTCTCTTCTCCCAATATCATCTTCTAAAGCCCAGCGCACACAATACAGTTTGATCTGGCACCTGATAGAACTCAATGGGCCCCGTCTTACAAAGATTTACGATTGATCCGATCAATCACAACTATGGACGGCCAGCAATGTCAACATCTATTATGCATGTTTGTTCAAAATATTTTCTAACTATGATGTATATTCAAGCACTCATTGTTTTCTAAAAGAATTCACTGTGCTACTCTTTGTTTACAAAGGACATTGTGCGAATTTCCTGAAGAAGAAATTATGACACTGATGGATTTCCATAGAGTTACGATTGATTGGACCAATCGTAACTCTTTGTAAGATGGGGCCCTGATGTAAAATATGTAAATTTATCAAATACATTTTCTGGTTACTATTTTTCACACCACATCTGCTTTGGGCCACATGCATTAAGGTCACCTAGTAATGATGAAATGTAATAGTGATACGCACTTTATGGGGGATTTACCACAACTAAAGATAGGCGTTAACTATACAATGCTTTTCCCTGTGTATTCTCTGTTCATTCTAAGTCACCATCCCATTGTATCAAACCATGTCAGTAGATTTAAATTCAGAAAGAAGTTCACCTCACCTGCATAGCAATCTCAACGTTTCCAAGGCAACGATGTATTGCACCTTTTAGAAGTGATATTAAGGTTCTATGAGACTTGTCACTTTCAGCAACATCACACTCTGTGAAAGAAAAAAAAAGGAGGAACATCAAATTTTTGCAAAGAGTATAAAAATTGTCTATTAGAAGAAGTAGAATGCCTCCAGCAGTCTTAATTGCATTACATGATTCAATATAGCAGCAGCTTTTAGACAAGCCCCTGCATCTGATATATCACGTATGTCAGGGGGCAGATCCAGGAATTTCCAAAGGGGGGGGGGGGGGGCACATTTTCCGAGAAAAAATTTGACAAGGTAAAAAAAAAGGTCTTCACTTTAAAAGGGGGGGGCACACTTCTATTTTAAAGGCATTTTTACATTTCAAATTTAAATTGTGCCTCTCAAAGGGGGGGGGGGGCGGCACGGGCTGGCTGTGCGCCCCCCCCTTGGATCCGCCAGCGACGTATATCAGAAACCCTGACCTTGATACCTGTGTGATCTCACTCATGTAACCCAATTTAGGTATAACCTAAAATCTAATGCCAATAAAGTAATCCATATCCCAAGATGTCGAACCAATTCTGGCAAGCACGCGTTCCTGGCAACTGCTCCAAGAGCATGGAACAATCTTCCCAATTCTATAAAGAATGCAATTTCACTCAATATATTCAAGAAAAAAATTAAAAAACACCTTTCCGCTAATGCCCGTTTGCCAGCATTGGTCTTTCAATGTTCTTTACTTTACATTCATTTAAGTTTGTTTTGTTTCATTGTAATTTTTTTTAAATATGTAATGCGCTTTGCACCTTTCCAAGAAAAAGGAACTATAGAAATGCAATTATTATTATTATTGAAATGGAAGATAAGAAAGAGAGATAAATGTATGAACTGAACATGAAATGCACCAATTGGAACATGATAAAAGTGACTAAAATGCATTTAAATGCAATATTTACCCTTAAGCATAAGCCTCAAGGCTTCTTCGTTGCAATCAGGCATTGCCTTCCACAGATAAAGCACTTCAATGGCCATCAGTTTAGCTTGAGCCTGGGTTGGCAGTTTCTTCTTAAACTTGTTGGACTTCCGGAGGACGAAGGACTCCAGTTGGTTGTTCTTCTTCTTGGTAAGACCTGGAACTTCTCTGAAGAGCTCCTGGGCTGTCTCCACCTGACCAAGTGCTCCCTGACAAACTGGAATATAAATTGTAGGATAAGATATGAGATGATAGGCATAAACCTTGCTTTTCAATAAATAGGACATCATTATCACCACATCTATTGTTCAGATCATTGATTTAAAAAAAAAAAAATTGACAGGATTTGCATGTAAACCATCTTAAAGGGATGCTCTAGGCTGAACATATTCATATCACAATAAATAGAGTAAAATTCACAGAGCAAAATGCTGAAAATTTCATCAAAATCGGATAACAAATAACAAAGTTATTGAATTTTAAAGATATGAATTATTCCGGTGAAACAGTTCTAGGCATGTCTTCATGAATATTCAATGAGCAAACTGATGATGTGACATATCCCCATTTGCTCTTTTCTATTGTATTATATGAAATTAGGTTTATTCAAAATTTTTCTACCAAGAACTGAAACAATTGGATTGACAACTGATTAAGTGCATTAGTTATTTATTGCTGCAACTTATTTCATTATAATGGAGACACATCATTCACACATGTATGAAAAAATGAAACAATTATGATTTCATGTAATAACATAAGAAAAGGGAAAGTGGGGATGTGAGTGACATCATCAGCCAACCTAATGAATATTCATGACATGCATATAACTATTTTTACAAAAGATCGCTAAATTTTAAAATTCAATAACTTTTGTATTTGTTATCCAATTTTGATGAAATTTTGCTCTGTGAATTTTACACTATTTATTCAGATATGAATATTTCCAGCCCGGAGTATCCATTTAATGAGTTGAATAAACATCAAAACTATGGGAATTTTTTTTTTCTAACTGGGAACTAATTTCCTTCGTTTTGCTGTTTCACATTTAAAATCCATCAATTGGCCGTTTGGGGCTCTTAGGGCTAATCACCCTATTCCCTATGTACATGCCATTGCTGTTTGAAACTTTAGGGACAGTAACTTTCTGTTTTACCGGTAAAAGAAATGGAACATCTGTTTGGTGCTTATACTTTTCATGCAGAAAATCATGGAATTCACCTTTGCAAGATGTAATTCAGGTTTTTGCTGTGTGTATTTAAAGTGAAAAACAGAATTTCCATTTTTAGATCAAGTTTGTCAGAAAACTACCCTTCTTTGTAACCAAATACTTTTTCTTCATTTCAGATATACAGGAGCTGCAATTCGCTTTTCTTTGTAATGCAAATAAGTTGCTAGAGCAGGAGTGTGAGTGGTAGTGAGAGTGACTCTTGGATGGTTGAGCGGATTTGAATGAGAGTGTGTTCAAGTGAATGGGCAGGTATGTATGTGAGGGGTTTCTCAGTTTGTCTCACTGCTAATTGAAGAAGCTATTTATGTGGTCAAAGAGGAAAGACTTCTATCATGTCCATTACTTATCAGCCATGTTGCTGAATTTATTTTGAAGCCAAGCACTACCAAAGCTGAATTGTAAGTTATAAATTGTCTTGTTTTCACACTTACTATGATGTGTTATTCTCTGAAGAATTTGATATTGAATTATAAGGAAGATGTTTTAGTATTATAAAGACTGTGGAGTTGTATCAGGCATAATGTGTGAAGATAGATTGATGATTGATAAATAATTGCCGCTCAGGATTAATCCTGATTTACAGTTGTCTCTTTATTGCATACAAAATAGGTAACATTTTATTCAGTAAAACAAGTATTTACCTTAATCTTTAACTTCACACAGATATTTCTAAATGATGATTTGCTTTTGGTTTGATTGTTATTTGATCTAAAGTAAGTGTGGGTGTCAAACAGAAATCGTAATAAACCGTTACAATTGTATTACATAGAGATAAGGTATTATTTGCCTATCGCTATCTATGGAAGTTTGGATTGTAATTACAGGTGGCTCCTCCCTTTGGGGACTAGAACTCAGTGTTTTAAAGCCAAGTGAAGGGTTAGTCAGCTTGCATGTGGCAGAACTTCCCCCTCCTGTGTGGTGAACTAACTTCGTGGATCTCGCAATACTGAGTGAGAGATGATGGCATCAAGCTTCTGTGTGGTGGGGAAATGTTCTACTATCTTCGTGCTGTACCCATTTGCGACTAGCTAATCTTCAAAAGGAAAGTAAGAACAGTACCATCTGGCTATTACATGTCCGCTCTACTTGCTATGCCTAAAGCAAGGAACATTTATGTCGCAATCTCCGGACATTGAACTCTAGCCAACTTCCATAGAAGTCCGACTCAATTTCATTTCAATGATTTGATTTCTGCCAGACTAGTTACTGAACATAATTCCACAAATATATATTTATATTTATTTTTATTCTTGTTGACACCCAATATTAAGTGACTATGAGCTTATTAAGTGCATCATGAGTACTCTGATAATAAAGGGAGACTAAACTTAATCTTCCTCGACTTCATAATCTGTTTGTGTCCAAGCATTTTCCTGACAAAGTTTAAACAGAATTACAGATTTTCAGAAACGGAAAAGACCATTTTTTGAAACGGAAAATCACTGTCTCTAAAACTTACATCACTCAGTACCTTGAAATGTACTTTATATCTTGTAGCATCAGTATATATACTTTTGGAGCCAGCAGATATAAAATGTTCTTCTAAAGGAATGCTATTAATCACCTCAAAAGACAAAATAACCATCACTACTTCCACCACCATGGAAACACTGTCATCAATAACATTACCATTATAAAACAAATTCATCCTTAAAAGCTTTAATTAAGGTAATTATATTCCTAGACTGAGGTAATCAAAATGGCTTCATACTTGCAGTGAGGTATGCATAGTAACTCTGAGCCCACCTAGACTCCTCTTTTAACCGGGCGAACGCCAGCAGGCTCTCTTCCCAATTGAGCCGCATCAGATTACACCATCCAAGCTCATAAAGGCATATAAGTTGAATCTCTCTCTGTTCTGAGCAGGCTTCCAATGCAGCCTCATACGTTTTCAAGGCACCGTCCAAGTTGCCCTGTAATATTGATAAGAAAATGAGTAAAAAGATCTAATACCATAGTGTGATGTCATAAATTTCATTTTTAATGTGTGCATTTGTTGATATGGAAATGAGTAAAAAGATGATCTATTAGAGTACCAAGACAAGACAAGTGGTCTTTGTGAGCAGAGTCGCTCTTGAAGAACAGTTCCTGTGATACTATTTTTTTTTCAATTGGCATTTCTGTTTTGGTTATGGTAACTGGTGCAGGAGCTCTGCAGGACAGCTTTTTTTATTGTTAATTAAATGCCAAGCTGGTATATAACAAATTACATAGGAAACATTGTACGTCAGGCATAGTGGCTGACCTTATAGACGACATAAATTACTCTCGGCCTTTTTAATCAAAGTGGAGACAATGGCAAAGAGGGAATCAAATTCACTACCTCATGATAATGAGTCCAATGCTCTAAACACTAGACCACACAGCTTGAATTACTTTGCCATTTGGCAAAATAATTCAAGCAAATCCAAACTTATGGTCTTAATTGACAGGTGCTTCTGTACATGCGGTCGCTGAAATAGGTTTGACAGTATTTACTTTGAAACAAATGCTGAACAACATATTATCGTTTTGGCCCAGTGGGTTAGTCTCCGGACTTTGAAACAGAGGGTTGTGGGTTCGAATCCCGGCTATAACTTAATTTTCTTCAGCAAGAAATTGATCCAGAATGTGCTGCACTCAACCCAGGTGAGGTAAATGGGTACCGTCAGGAACGGATTCCTCAAAAAGCTGTGAGCACCAGATCGGTAGACTAGCTGAACAGGAGTAATATAATATAGGAGCACCTTGAGCACTTATGTGTTATACAAATACTCTATTATTATTATTATGTCTTGCAACAAGGGGCCGTTTCACAAAGCTGATCGTAAGTTAAGAGCGAATTTAAGAACGACTGGTGAACCTTTCTTACGCGCTAAACCATCGCCAATGGTGTATACCACTTACCACAAGAAAGGATCACCAGTCGTTCTTAAAGTCGCTCTTAACTTACGAACAGCTTTATGAAACACCCACCAGGACATATTGAAGACTGCTACAGACACAACCAAATAAAATCACTAAATGGAACAAACCTCAAGTTTCTGTACCCTTCCTTCATAGAACATCACTAATGCTGAGTTGGGGTATGCTGCCTTCCTCTCCCCGAGGATCTTCTGAGCTGCCTGGATACAGGAAGCTTTGTTCTTACTGTCAATACCAAAGAAGGGACGGACTACCGTGTGGTACCACAGGAGAGTTAACCTGAAAATAGGTATCAAACAAAAAATGAACACAAGTAAAGTGGTTTTATTTCATTTCTGTTTCTGCTTCTGTTTATGGTAACTACCGTAGGAACTCGGCAGGACAGCATTTTGCTGGTAAACGCCACGCTGGTATATAACCAATTACCTAGGAAACATTTTACGTCTAGGTTAATCAGTCATAGTGGCTGACCGTATAGATGACAGATATCACTCTCGGGCCTTTTTTTATCACAGTGAAGACAATGGCAGAGTGAGGATTCGAACTCACAACCTTGCGATTATGAGTCCAATGCTCTAACCAAGTTACCACACGACCTGTGTGGTCTATATCTGAGGTAGTCTAAATCTATTTGGTCTACTAGATGTTTCAATTTCTGCCAGGGTTTGAGCAGGTATAGTACACAATTTCCATCCCTCCCTTCTAGTCTTCAAATTCAGACCACTGTATAATGAAACAACCATGGAATTTTGCCTGCAAACTACAGATCAAATCAAGGAATTGCATGTGTATATTGTTAGCTTAACGCCGAGGATTAAAGGAGTGGTCATTCTGCGAGCGATTTGATGTGGTATGGTTACCCTCATGGTGTTTGGTGTGCAAGTGCCTTAAAGATACCTCTACTTACATGGCCAGGGGGGCCTTCATATCAGTACTGTGACTAGCCGTATCCAGGCATTTCAGACCAAACTCTTTGTTTCCATGGAAGCCCAGGAGATTGACAACCGTCAACAGGTTCGGAGGCATCATGGATATCACCAGCTGCAGGACTCCATAGCCAAAGGACACGCCCCCTTTCAACCTGGCCAAGGCATCTTCTTCCACGGCCACAAGGTCCTTCTGGCTCAACGAGGCATCGTCGTCGAGGTCAAGGGTCGCGACCTCATTATTGTGGTTGGAGGCACTTTCGGCTGACATGGAATTTGAATTTGGCTCCATTTCGAGGGCGGCCGAGGCATCTTCCACGAGCATCACGGGCGTTTCTTCCATCTTTTCCCCACGGGCTTCGTAGACTTTACCAATGTCCCGATAGGCTTTCTCGTAGAGCTTGTAGCCCTTACGTATTAACCATCCACCCTGTATAACAAACAGAATTTTGTCAACCACTATACTCATATCTTTTCAATCTTCAATGGGGAAGAAAACAATCACCATGCACTAAATATTTAAAAAAATTCTTTAACTTTTGTCAATTGAAGTAAAACATGTATATATATATCCAGAATCTAATCATGCAAATGAAAAATAACTTTTGACTATTCACACTTCCCCAGCACGCCTCAAAACATTCCCAATATGATATTCCTTTGATATTGATTCTCATATGTTTGTAATATTTGTTTCTGTTGTTGTGGGGCCTCGTACAACAGTATACCAATTACTGATGGAGCCACCCTACTAAAATAAGACATATGAATAAATAAATGAAAGAATGAATGAATGAACGAACGAACAAATAAATAAATGAGTCAGAGTGCTTGACCTCATCAGCATATGACCTTTGACCTCACCTTGATGAACCCTGTGACCTCATTCCTTGAGAAGATGAGCATGGCCATGTAGAGCTGACAATCTGCGGACAGGATCCTCCTCTGGAGCCTCTCCTCGACGCTGAGCTTGGACTCTGAGGAATCCTTCTTCAGGATCCTGTGTTTGAGGGACTTCATGAAACCATCCTGGTAGGAATTGCACAGTTTGTCCGTCTCCTTGATGTCTTCCATGGCGGCGTCCAGCTTGTCGTCTTCGTATGTCATCAGGGCATTCTGAAACAGGCAACAAATGTATATACATTGAATTCTTCTCTCATACAATTTTCCAAAAATGTGATAAAGGAAAAGAAAATAACAGTGCTCAAATGTTAATAACTGGAACAATTCCATATTTGCCTACTGCCATCACACCAAATTTAATGAAACTACATGTACTGTATGCAAAAGGAGAGATAAAAATCTTGATTTATTTATGATTTGAATGATTTCGTTAAATCCTACAAGAGTGATACAAAGCTCATTCCCTTGACCATTGAATAAAATACACACACATACATGTATATGTGTGTTTTTTCATTATTATGCAATTGCAATTAACATTTCCTAAGTACTTCACTTCCTCTATCTATGTCTGGTGATGATAATAAATGCATAGTCACGTTTATGAATACAAACATATGCGGCAAGACACGTGTCTTTATAAGGACCTCTCTGGACTGGATAGTGCATTATAGTAATGCTTCCCGTAGGCTGATCATTCTTAATATTCCTTCAGAGAGAAGGTGTGACATGTCGGGAACTTGTCACTATCTACAAGATCTACATTAGACCATTTGAGTTTGCTGTGCCTGCTTGGGCTTCTAGCATTACCTACCAACAATCATTGAGCTAGTTCAGAAGAGGGCCGAATGTCTTGCCATACAATGAACTTCTGCATACATTGTACTATGAATGTGCCATCTCTTAGAGACAGGCGAAGTGAATTTGTTGAGGGATTTGCACGCTCATTGCTAAAATCGAAATGACATCGCCACTTCCTGCCGGAAACCCGAAGTGTTAGGACTGAACTTTCTTTAAGAAATGCACATTATCTCTAAATACCCCAATTTGTGAAATTGTTACTCTGTAATGTAATCATGGCGGAAATCCCAGGGGGGACGGGGGGGGGGGGGGGGGGGGGCGCATCCTCCCTACCATTCAGAAAGGGGGGGGACACAATATCAAATGTCCCCCCTACTATTTGTGGTCTTTTATGATGGGAAAAATACATCATTCAATCATGTGGGATCCTACATGTATTTTGGACAAAATTACCTTACATTTAGGGTGATAACCTTTTTCTTTTTTTTCTTTTTTTTTGCTCGTTAAATTTTCCGAGGGGAAAAAATCCTTGATCCGCCCCTGGTCCCCCTACCTTTAGGGAGAGATTTCCTCCCATGCTACATTGTAATGTAATGTAATGCAATGTCCATGTTTTGAGCAATGTGTACCACTTACTCCACCCCCTATTGTTTACCAAAATTTCTTGTACATTACTAAAACGTCACCTTTTAATTTCAATGATTGAAGTTCCATTATTTAATACTTATGATGTACCAAGTAACTTTGGTCTACTTTTAATGGATGTTTCCTGTTTTCTTCATGTAAATAATGCGTGCTATCAATATTAATTTCAGACTGTACATTTCTATTATGAATGGCTATATTTACTTATCCTTTGATTTCTGTACATACCACAACTCTAAAAATAATTCTAATTGTAATTTAATCATTCGCAACATTGATTAGAGCCCCGTCTTACAAAGAGTTACGATTGATCCGATCAATCTCAAGTATATAGAAATCCATCAGTCATAATTTTTTCTTTTGGAAATTTGCTCAATGTCCTTTGAAAATAAAGAGAAGCATACTGAATTGTCAAGAAAACAGTTAATGTATGAAATTGAATATACATCATTTCTAGAAAATATTTTGAACAAACATGTATTTCAGATGTTGACATTGCTGGCTTTCCATAGTTGCGATTGATCGGATAAATCGTAAATTCGTAATTCTTTGTAAGATGGGCCCCTGGTTTGCAATCTCACGATGATCTCTCTCTCTCCCTCTCTGTCTCTCTCTCTCTGTAAATCTAAATTGTCTATTTTCAAGTTGTTATTTTGCATGGTCTTTGCCCACTTTTAATAACATGACTATTTAAAAATATCATTCGACAATCTATCTTACATTAATATATTTTTTTTCATACAGCTTTGCTGATTTTTCAAAATTACTCTTTTTAATACTCAAACACTTTATTTTTTTGTCCATTTGACTTTTAAAATCTTATGATTTTAATCTTTATTTAATCAATTGCAATCTTTGGAACTTGCCAGAATGATTTGCATAATATGGCCTTATAATGTATCTAGTTTAATAGGCTAGCACCGTCATTTTTATACATTGTATTGTTTTAAAACCTAGGTCAAAATCATATATGTATGTGTACATGTTTTTACTTTGTAAATATGATATTGATAAGTCTTCAGACTTTTGTCATGTAATCATTTCTCACAATAAAACCAAAATTGAATTAAATTGAATTGGACTTTGTACAAGAGCAAATACTACGGCAAACATTAGAAAAGTTTGAGAAAAAAAGAAAAATTATAAACAGATAGAGGCTTACTCACCATAAAACTGACAAAGCTAGACCCTGCACTCATCAAAGGGCTATAATGTCTGCAAGAAGAATAATAGCATACCATGAATGTATACATGTACAGTCAATGACAATCTAACATTACATACTACTGTATGAATGGCTGGTTAATATGATCTACATGTACATTCATCCTTTGTATTATAATCATTACAACACAAACATGTACATGTACATAAACAATGTTGTATGTTCAAACAGGTTGTTTCTCAAGACGAGATAGAAATTTCAAGAACTTTGCATGCAATATTTCCATGCATTGTATTAAAGATATGTCTGTTTGACAATATCACAAAGTACAAACCTTTCAATTCTTTGTGCTACATAGGATGTGTTACATGTATGTTAAGAGAAAAAAAATCTGAGATTAAATGGATGTTTTTAATCTGCTTAACCCTATTCATAGACTGGGCTATTTCGATGCCTTTATTGTGGGGAGGGGGCTGATTCAGCCTCCTTATGATCTTGGGCTATTCTTGGCCGTCAATCGCAACAAAAATTGGTGCGCTCATTACCCATGGCATAATCTACAAAACTATAGGATCGAATTCCGTGAAACATCTCATTGCTAATTAATGCATAAAATCAAAAGTTCACTGGAATTAACTAAATGATGCCCCTAAAATACTAATATTTGGTTCACAGACTCTTTATGAAATCTGATAAAATGTACTTGAAAAAAATTTCAACATCACATCTATCTTTTGTATTCTATTGTTTTCTAAATATTTATGTATTTCTTTTTTTGACTTTTTGTTGTTTTCTTTTTCAATGAAAATTGTTGGGACTTTATTTTGACCATAAACAAGATGAAATTAATTGATTTTCATCAGTAAAAGGAAAAATAATGATACATTTAATGATTTATGAATTTTGGCTAAAAACACTATTTGCATTGGATTTGTACACGAATTCACATTTATGTGCATTTCTAGGTCTGCATGCACTTACAAAATATTGCTTAATTTCAGAACCATGTACCAGGGCCTGGGGGTCGCAATTTTGGTCTCAAAAGTTGCGCGAGGTTTGAAAGTAAGAAGTTAGCAAGCGATGCGGTCAACAATTTCTGCGCAGCAGATTTATTGCAACAAATGTTGAGGGGGGGGGGAGCTTATTAAGTCTCCAAATTGTTTTTTTTTTAATGACTTGAATCAGACTACTTGACTTTTGTTAAAGTTTTGCCTTCATTTTAAACAAGAAACATGAGAAAAAAGTTAGCGTAAAAAAATTATCGTAATGATACTCCTTGGAAGACAGGTAGTCTGCAGGCACAGACCCCGATTGAAACATTGATCAACAAGTGGGTCTCCATGCAAAGACTAGAACACATAAAACTTGCTGTTTCAATGCTGTTTCAATACACAAGGCATTATAGGCTGCACATTGAGACCCTTAACTTGGGGAATCACGCCATGCTATCATGCCATGGACACAGAACTCACAGCTTATTCCTATTTTTGAACTCTACATGTTTCATTCAGTGTAAAATAAACAACTCTTTCGCAGCTGTGGTATCATTACTGGCTGTACTGGAAAGTGCAGTCTAGATATATCTGTAGCAGAGTTTCCAGGTCTTTTTTTCACTAGAGGTGGGCTATATAAATGGGTGATACTTCAACACCAAGTTTTACATCTCATATGAGGCAGATTGTTGTCCTATGACACCACTGAAGAAAATTGGTTGAAAAGTGGGACAGTGCAGGCAAAAAGACTATTTTGAAGGATGCATGGCCTAAAAATACCGAGTCATTGTCTCTTGAGGATGGAATAAGTCCTAATTTACTTTAATTTGAAGGCCTACTGAACTGATTTTGGTGTCTATTTATAAATGTTTTCTAGCCTGATGAAACCATTGGCATTGTCAACTATGCTTCATCCAACTTCCTTGTATCTTTGGAACAAGTGCAGTATAGGCTAAGTAATATGGAATAATAGTTCAATAATAATAATAATAATCATAATAACATTATCATTAATGATAAAAATATAATAATAATAATAATGATAATAATAATTATATTATTATCAACTTCTTTCTGCTCAAAGTTTGTTACACTCATTCAATGAACAAGGTTATGATATAACCTTGTTCTCAGTTATATCTCCATGTGTGGCAAAATAAGGATGGCAATGTTTGGCTTATTTTCTCTTTTTCTTTGGGACAAATTCTTGATTTTTTTTACACTGACAGTTTCCATTACACCTATTTGTCATACAACTTGGCCCTTAAAGTAAATTTGATTCTTTAAATTATTTTTTCTTAATTAAAAATAGAGATAAAAAAATGAAAATTTTCTTGCCATATTATTTTCCACCAATAATTCAAGTTTTTGAGCGCTCTAGTGAATACAAAAATTATTCCCAAGTTACTAATGAAAAATAAATTGCAACTGCACGGAAATTAGTAATTTTGGTCACAAAAGTGATATTTTAATCATTTTTTAAAGTGTGTGCTCTGTACAGCATTGGCATGCCATAGTCCAACCTGTAGATTCCCCACAGGCAGGGTGGTTGCAGTGAACAAGTGGTTTGTTACATGTATTTAACAGTGTCCAGTGTAGACCCTACATGATTACAAGTATTAAGAACCTATTGTTTAATTTTTGTGCAGATTTGATCAAGTAAATGTGCTTGACAATATTCGGAGGGGGGGGGGCAGTCAAATGTATTGCTACACATGCAGATTTTCAAAACAAAGGATGGTTTTGAAAGACTGGTCAGTGGTCAATCGCGGGGTCAAATGTTAGTATTTAGGGTATTTTTTTTTCCAAAGCTTTTTTTTTAAGACTAGCCAAACATGTTTAGGGTATGTTTTTTCCCCAAGCTTTTCCCCTGGGGCTTCTTCCTCCTCGTTTCTGAAAAGTGTTTGGGCTCGAGACAAAACTTGTTTAACCTTATGGGTCATATTCTAGAGACAACTTGTTTAGGGGCAAAAATGTGTAAAGCCCACAAAAACTTAGGGGTTATTTTGCTCACAGAGAAAAACTCGTTTAGGGGGTGTTCGGAAATTATTTGGTCACGCATGTGTACAGCAATACATTTGACTGCCCCCCCCCCCGGGACAATATTCAATAGACCAACAAGTATTACATAGTCCGGAGGGGGGGGGGGGTGTGCAGAATATTTGGTGGTCTTCTTTGCTTTAATTTTAGACTAGATATGATTATCATTAAAGGGGTATACTCTGGGCTGAAAATAATCATATCCAGATCTAGATCTAAATAAACTTGAGTAAAACACTGAACATTTCATCTGATAAAAGATAACATTGTAAAACATCTGCATGTAGTCATGAATAGGCAATGCAATATTTACTATATAAATCTACAATGTAGATGTGCACAGACATGACAGATGTCTCTACAGTAACTTAGTCTTAGACTAAGTACTACTTAGTACTAGCGTAATGAAATAAGTTGCAGCAATGATTTATCTCACACTTTACAGTAAGTCCTGTCTACATATTTAAATTGGTTGTCAATCCATTGATTATTTAAAAAAAATCAACAATTATAATTTATGATCAGCTTGCTTATTGCATTATATTAATTATGCATACAAATGTTTCACTGAAATAATGCAATATATTATGAATACGAGGCTGTCGCAAAAGGAACTTTTCCCTATGCAAATCTTAAAAATATCACAACAGGCTTAAGTTCAAAATCGTGTCAATCATGGCTCATTCATTGTCAATCTTTAAATATCTGTTTATCCTTTTTGACTTTTGTTTACCGTATCAATCTTCTTCTTCTTCTTCTGGAAACAGTACAGTCCACCGTCTGGTGTATTGTCGTATACCCAGTTGTTGTGTGTCCGGACAGGTTGTGTGTCCGGACGATCAATTTTAGAAAGTCATTTGGAAAAAATTACAAGCGAAGTTTCATCAAATTTTAGTTTAAAAATTTAGAAAATATTATAGAGAACAAAATAGAAGATGATTACAACTATTGAATTCATATTTTTAGTGTAATCTAATGACAAAAAAGAAGGCTTCAAAAATATAAAGTGTCCGGACACCCGATCCCCCATCCTACTGGTATTTTCAATTTCATGTCTGTAAATAATTTCAGCTTCAGCCTGGACATGATGGAGTAACATAACTAACAAAAACTCACCTGTATTTGGAAAATATTTCCATCGCTTCTTTAAAGCCATTGTTGAGCAGAAGGTTGATGCCTTCAAGTGATAACTTCACATCATCAATTTCCTCGGATTGAGTCCTACCGGTACTCGCGGCCGCCATGTCCGAGTCTGATGTTGGTGTATTACTGTCGCCGAAGTTCCCCGTTGTTATCGACTCTGTCACCGCTCATCAGATATTGCAGATTGTGACTGCGTCAGGATGCGTTGTGCGAGCCGTGTAGTTTCTCCCAACTGTCTGAATGTGAGACAAAAATGACAAGTCAATAATAATGGCCTACAGATATTAAATAGGCAGGATCATATTTGTAGAAATTGTTCTATTCTTATTCTTTAATACTCTACTCTTCTCACCAACGTATTAAAAAACGTTATGAACGCCCAATTTGTCGACCGCCATCTGTCGTTGAATGTACTGTGTTAATGAAGGAGATATATAAGAAAGATCTATACACACGTCTTGATGATAGGCCACGGATACGGTCTTTCGTAGTACCGGTATGCATGAGGTTACTACACGAAAATTTAGAGAGAGATATCTCGATTCGCAAGTTCTTTACATCAGCGCGCCGCGACGATCCACGACGTGACAGAAAGAAAAGTCGTGCGGATTTAGCATCATCATCAGCGCAGCGAGAAGTCGCAGTCCCACACTGCCATTTTCCCCTTCAATTAGGGAATTAGACTACGAATTAAGACGACCCAAGTAGCAGATGGTAAATTTCTATTTGGGTACCTCACCAGGAATTAGTTGGCAAAGTTCAAGTCATGTACCAGTGGTATGACTTTATAATTCATTTATTTATTTTTTCTTTTCTAAATTTTATCTTCGTTCGGGCCTCGCTCGGCTTTGCCTTGCGTTGTTGCAGCATGCGCAGCGAAGTGAATGCAATGACCAATACGCTGCTGCGCTGTACTGCATTATGGCACGGTAGTTCAATATCTTATGAAGTCAGCAACGTCAACAGCAGTCTGTCACGCCTAACGCTAAAACTAAGCTAAGCCCGTCGGGTCTCACACTATGCAATCCGGTGTGATGAAATTTTTCAAGAAATTGCATTTTGTATTCAATATGAAAGTTCCAAGACCAAGAAGTAAAATTATTTTATTTAGAGTGTGGCATATTGTTAGGAAAACTAAAATCATATTTTTTATTTTACTTTGCCAGTTTGCGGCAAGCCTAAGGCTTAACTTAAGCCAGGTTAAGTTATGCCGAACTTATGGTCGGAGTAAAGACAGTCTAAATTACTTTACTTACTTTACTTTTACTTTAAGTCCACGATGCTGTAGGCTTGAGTTGAGTGCCTGTTCATCGATCGTAGTATCTCCTCTGGTGGTAGTACAGTATCCATGTTATTAAAACAAAATATATATACCGGTACTTAACACGAGAAAGGACTATCAGAAGTTTGTACATGTGTGCTAAAAACCTTGGGAAAACAAAGACAATACTGCCTACACTGGCTTATAGAGCAAATCATAATTCTTTGACCAGTGCCTATCTAGACAAATTTTGAAGGAGTTGACTGAAGAGGCTGAAACAACACTGTCAGGAAGACTATTCCACATATCTACAACTCTGTTACTGAAAAAGTACTTTCTAATATCAAGCCTAGAAAATTTCTTTTCCAACTTCAACCTATGACCTCTAGACCTCCTTTGCGACTTAGTGAAAAGGTTGTGTTGTGTGTAATATATTCCAGTCATGTACTTGTAGACATCAATCATGTCACCTCTCCTTCGCCTATGAGCAAGACTCGGTAATTTTAGTTTCATGAGACGTTCCATATAAGACAGATTTCTAAAACCTGGAATCATTTTTGTGGCTCGCCTCTGAACACTTTCTAACTTTCTTTGTTCACTCAATTTATGTGGTGACCATGCGGCTTGTCCATACTCTAATAGGGGTCTGATAAGACCTTTAAACAAATATGACATTGTAACTGCATCCAGACAAACAAAAGATCTTCTAATGATTCCTAAGACTCTTGTTTCCCTTTAATGCTGCTTGTGACACTTGGTCTTTAAAAGACAGCTTTGAATCAATTAATATCCCTAGGTCTTTTTCTGCTTGTACCTCCTTAAGAGTAATTAGATTAGACTCTCCTTTCATGTAATACTGGGTCTGCTCTTCCGTACTGTTTTTTCCTAGCTTTAAGACGGTGCATTTATCCGGATGGAATCGTAGCTGCCATTTTTTAGCCCACTCTTCTAAAAGGGAGATATCTTTTTGGAGTTGTTTGACACCAACAACACTATCAGAACGTACATACATCTTTGTATCATCTGCAAACATTACAATATTAGACTTAACAACACTTGGCAGATCATTGACAAAAACCAAAAAGAGGGTCGGACCCAACACACTACCTTGCGGTACGCCGCTCAGTACTTCTCCCCAAGATGACGATTTTCCACCAACAACTACACGCTGCCGTCTTCCCGTTAAAAAAGACATAAGCCATACGTGGAGTTTACCACAGATACCGAAGGATTCCAACTTTAGAAGGAGACGCCGATGAGGCACCGTATCAAACGCTTTCATGAGGTCCATGTATATGGCATCAATTGTACCACCCTCATCCAGTACCTGTGTCCACTCATCAAGCACCTCTAAAAGATTAGTGACAGTTGATCTTCCATCAACAAAGCCATGTTGACACATAGAAATTAAATCATTCTCTACCAAATATACACACAATTTATCACAGATTAACTTCTCCATAATTTTACAAACAATGCTTGTTAGACTCACTGGTCTATAGTTTTTACAATCAGCCTTACTGCCTTTCTTGAATATAGGTGAAATATTAGCAGACTTCCAATCCAATGGTAACAAGCCACAATTCATACTCTTGTTAAACAGTAAGGACAACGGCAGCGCCAATACATCAGCCAATTCTCTCAATGGAAAAGGATGAAGACCATCAGGTCCAGGAGATTTATTAGTCTTCAAATTTGACAACAACTTAAAAACATCGCCTGAAGTTATTTCAACATCACTAAGAGGGGAATCATAATGCATTTCCTGTGAGAGGGGAGGAATATCATGAACATTCTCCTTTGTGAAAACAGACGAAAAAAAGGCCTGCAAAATCTCTGCCTTGTCCTGGTCAGAAGAGGTAACACTTCCGTCTTCCTTTGTAAGATTTGCTACATTTTCGCGAGTTGTTGTCTTTGATTTGACATACGACCAAAAACCTTTTGCATTTCGTTTGACACCTGAAGCAATTGAGCGCTCAAAATCACTAGCAGCTTTCCGACAATACCACCTCGCCTGATTACTTGCCCTCTTATAGCGTTCTTCCTGTTTTTTGAGCTCTGAGGGAGTATATTTTCCATAACTTTTCTGACTATGCATGTAGCGCCACTTTCTGAACTGCCTGTGTTTCTCTCGAACAAGATCAAGTGTTTTTCCTTTGACCCATGACTTATTTCGTGTATGTTCTCTATATTTTTTCTTAGGTATGTAGCGATCAAATACATCAAGCAACGTTTTCTTGAAAAAGATCCATGAGTCCTCCATTGACTTTACAGAGAATTCATCAGCCCATTCAATATCAACTAACTTATCATGCATGGCATCATAGTCTCCTTTACCATATACCAGTCGTTCTCGATCATCGAGCCTCGAACGGCCACCAACTTTCAAGTTAAAAATCAGAGTACAATGGTCACTTTTACCACGACCTGCTGAAGTAACAATACTCGAGATAGCACTCTCATTTAGAGTAAAGACAAGATCTAAAACATTTGAACGCTGACCTTCACGGTGGCGTGTAGGCTTAACCTGGTGCTGAATCAGAAATGCATCTTTACTACAGTCCAAAAACTTATGAGCTGGGTGCTCTTCACCAGATGAACATGACTCCAGCTCCCAGTTAATTTCTGGGTAATTAAAGTCCCCAAATAACAAAACTTCCTGAAATTTGCTTTGTCCTATTTCCTGAAGTAACAAACATAATTTATCATTGATTTCATCACTTGCATTAGGGCTTCTATACACCAGACCAACTAAAAGAGAACCGCCATCTTTCAGTCCCACACAAGCAAACACTGCTTCCTTAAAAGCAAGATGAGAAAAACCTACATATACCTCTGCTTTGAGGTCTTTAGAAATATACAAACAAACACCACGACCAGCGTCATGAAGATTATGAAAAACATCAAAACCATCCAGCTTAACTTCAGCTGGGTCAACACTATAACGCGAATTTTTAGGTTTGACTTCACTTAAACCAATAACATGAGGATGATGCAATGAAATGAAAGTTTCTAACTCGTGTCTCTTATTTAACAATGAATCTACATTAGTATATACACATTTTACTTGACCTACACCTAAGGACGAGCACCTATTAGAGGAAAATCCTCGTTGCTCGCTAGATTTGGAGGAGTCGGCGTGTTTACCCTGACTCTTTCTCTGACAACTTCCTCCTTTTTTTGAAACTGACTTTGATTTTGCACATTACCACGACTAGGACTTTGAGATTGGTTTTGTCGCCTTTGCGCTTCTGAAATGTACATACCTATGTTAACCACTTTGCCTCTTCTCCTTACCCACTGGGCATTCACATCACCTTGTTGGATAGATTCCTCTTTCTTCCTCTGCCATTCTTTGCGCAAGGTATTTTCTTCTTCCCTTTGCATTGGGGTGAGGTCTTTACGGATAACGACTCGCTTTGTATTGTCAAAGTGTTTTAGTTTAGGCGCACATTGTAGGATGGCATCTCTTTGCCCAACAGTGGCCGTGCTAATCCGAACAGGCCTAGGCTTAGCAGCTGCAACCTCACGTCTATATTTTCCAAGTCGTCTACAATCAGTGATGGTGACCGCAGGGGTCTCAATTTGAGCAAGCATTGCATTAACAAGTTCCACATCCTCATTCTTTCTGATATCCACATCAGCACTGTCACTTTCCTGGATATTAAAAATGATAGCATTCATTTTTCTATCCTCCCTCTCTAATATTTCGTTTACGCAGGGGCCAATACTCGCATTCACAGGATCCTCATGGTTCCGTTTCAACAGATCCAGCTCTGATTGAACAGACGTCAACTGAGTTTGAATGGAAACAACCTCAGATCTATCTGCTTTCAGTTCCAGCTTACTGTTAAGCTGTTGGACACTAGCTGCCAACATTTGCATAGTCTGGTCTAACTTGCTCTCAATACTTGCTAATCTGTCAACAGGTAATTGCGCCTGAGCAGACTGATCTACGACACCACCATTAGTACATCTACCGACGTGTTGAGAATTTACGCAAGAAGGGCATTTCCACTGAATTTCAGGTTTAGACAACAATTTCTTTTCTGACTTATTGTATGGCAAGCACTTATAGCACATCCACCCACCACAGCAATCACATTCTAGCATTTCAACAGAAGAGTTGCCGTACAATGTGCCACAAGGCCCAATACATCGTGAATCGTCTTCAGAGTCATTGACATATCCCCTTTTTTTGCTCGAGTTGGAGCGAGCCTTACTAATGCTAGAACTATGTCTATGACTTTGAGACTGTGATTGAGAAGTCTCCAAATTTTCTATATCATTTCCGCTAGCCATGCTGCAGCAATAATATTGAAAAAGCCTAGCAAAAGTGAGAATCTAATGTCAGACCACGGCACTAGTAACGTTAACTGATTTTTTTTTTTTTTTTTTTTTTTTTTTTTTTTTTTTTTCTTTACGTAAGATTTTTAGATCTAAAGTTTATTCTGTTTAAGTTTAAAAATAGTGCTAATACTGCTATATATCTAGGCCTAATATCATTGAATATTCTGTTAGTATCAGAACTTTGCAATCAAATCCAGGCAGTTATGTGACTGTCTCCCACTCTCTGCTCAGCTCTGCAATACAAACTGACAGTGACACTGACACTGACAGAGTACCGGTACAGTATATACAGGAGTACAGCAGTAGGCCGGGCCTAGGCCTACAGTAGTACAGGTGAATAAAAATTATCAAACCTTTTTTTTTTTTTTTTTTAATAAGAGTATTAAAAAGGATATGAGTTTATAATCCAAGGATATCTGATATAAAGATAGATTTATTCATCATTCATATAACCAGAAACTTAGTGTACATACATACTCACAAGTAATCTCAACCATAGATAGAATTAAATCCCCACACCGAAGTGAATACCTGGGACTGAACACACAATCCTGCACAAGCAATGCAACCTCGTCCAAAAATTGAAAGCAAGAAATCAAAAGAAAAACACAAAAGGCTGTGTCTCTAAGATTACTTGCCCTTTCTTGTAAACGTCTCAAAATCTGTGATTTGAAGCCGGTCCGCAGTACCCCACACCTATCATTTGCCTCCGAATCCAATGGCGAACACGGGTCATGTAGCCTTTTGGCAATTTTGCTTATTTTCTCTTCAAATATTTTCTCTCGAAATGTAATGTTAGTGCATAATTTTTTGCATATCAGTAGACAACTTTATTAGTGATTCATCTGATGCCTGGCCATGGGGCTGGGCCAAAAAGTCAAAACTATATATTTTTTTGACAAAAAAAATTGTGGGATACATTTTTTACCTTCCACCAATGGAGGACCGCACAATGCCTGAAATTACAGTTTTTGAGTGCTCTAGTGAATAAAAAATAAACACCAGGATTAGTGAACTTTTGTTAGATGACTATAAAATGGAAACAACTTGCATCAAAATGAGTCTTTTTATTGTTACCTGACATGAAAACTCAAATCTATAACATTTTTTGCTGATCATGTGTGTATCGAGTGGCTCTCGTCTTTTTGGGTTCAAGTCTATATGACCCTGCTCCCTGTAATAAAGATATTATTTTGTTATTCAACTCATTTGATTCTCATTTGTTTCCTCTTGATAGGTCATTTCATAATTACCCTACTAGACAAATTAACAAATTTCATTTACCCCGTTTTAGGACTTTATTGGCAAAAAGTGCATTCATGTTCAATGGTCCCAGATTTTGGAACTCCCTCGACAATAACATAATAAAACAGCCCTTCTCTATATTCTTTTAAAAGAAAACTGAAAACCTTTTTTACTCAAATCCTACAGAGGTCTTCAAAACTAATTTTCCCACCTCAGTTTCCCCTAAGACCACAATTTATTTTTATATGTCTTCATCATTATTTTATTTCAAACTCTTTCTACATGTTCGGTCGCAATCCATCCTGTTTGTACTCATATTTATATCTCCGCATTGTCGTCTCGTTATTTTTTTATTTTTTTTTCTTATTTAATTTTCTCTTTTTGTGTGTTATCTTTAGACATCTGTTACCAGCAAGTCTCCTTAGGCAAATAGCAACTATTGCGTCTCTCTCTCTCTCTCTCCCTCACTCCCTCTCTCTCTACTTTCTCTTGGGGAGATTCACATTATACAAGCTATGCTTTTGAGTGAATCTCCTATTTCCACAGATCCTTTTTTTCTATTTAAATCATGCATTATAATTTGTCTACAAAATGTACCATATTATGTAAATACCTGTGTTAATTATCATTGATGTTATTGAATATAATTCAAATGACAATGATTCATATTGTAAAAGTTTCCTATAAATGTAAGATAATAATTTGTATTATTCTTTATGTTCTGTTGGAAATAAAATCTGAATCTGAATTTTACTTATTCTTCACGACCATGACAGTTGAGTGCATGGTCAAACCTAGTTCATAATAAGCTTTAAGATAATTTATTATTTTCTTGTTTTAAACAGGAAGGAAGACGCAACCATGGATTTCCTCTTGAACAGGACATCCCGAACCACTCGCCTCAGCATGTCCATCGAAGCGGGTGAGAACCTCTGCCATTCTCACTCAATCAACATACTTGGCCCGTCGGCCTCCCAGCCTCTCTCTGTCCAGACTGTGAGGGCGGACAGTGGCTCCGCTCCTTCGACGCTCTACAATGCAGCCTTTGCCAGGAAGCTGGGATGGTCCCACATTGCGTGTGCTGCCCTCTGCATCCTCTTGGGTATCGTGACGCTCATCTTGAGGTGCCAAGTGGCCTGGTTGGGTTCCCCGCTCTGGTCAGGATTAGCGGTAAGTGGCCGGCCATGCATTGGCAGATTATTTTTTGTTGGGGGGGGGGCTAGATAATGTGTACAATTTTTGAAAAAGACAAGAGAAAATTTAAAAAAATGTGTCCCCTCCCTGGCATAAGGTGAGGGAACAGTATGAGTGGGATGATAATTTTTTTTAGGGGGTGGGGAGGGGGGAGCTTGACAATTTTCTTTGCGGTAGTCCATTCATAGACAGAGTGAAAACGTGTTGAAGTAGTAGACTAATGTGCTCGGAAATGATTTTTCTTCAAGTCATAATTGTGTTCTACTGGGTACTTGACATACTTTTTAGATTAATATCTGTATGACATTAGGGTGTTTGATTTTCAGTTTTTTCATTGTAAATATATTAAGCTTCAGTGTCTGTTGTGCAACAAATCTAGGTATCAAATTAAGTTTTCTTTTTTCTTTTTCTTTTTTTTTAGGGGGGAAGGGGTTGCATTTGAAGGCCACGTTGAATGAGGGCACCTGTAAAAAGCTTTCTTTTTAAGTTAAAATCAATATATGTTACGACTATTCCAACCTTCAACTTCATGGTTGCAGCAGTGAATAGATAATGAAATATAATTATGAAATTTTGTACATGTTTTATCCAGTATATTATTCAGGTAAGATATTACTGAGTGGGTGCGAAAATTGGTTATTTTGTACCCTTCCATCTTCTTTTTTCCACACTTCTTTTTTTCACAGTTCTGGGTCCCGTCTTTAAAGAGTTGCAATTGATCCGATCAATCACAACTATGGAAAGCTAGCAACATCAACATCTATTATGCATGTTTGTTCAAAATATTTTCTAACTATGATGTATGTTCATGCATTCATTGCTTTCTTGAAAATTTGCTGTGCCTCTCTTTGTTTACAAAAGATATTGTGAAAATTTCCTGTAGAAAAAATTGACAGTGATGGATTTCCATAGAGTTACGATTGATTGGGTCAATTGTAACTCTATGTAAGACGAGGCCCTGGTAACATTGTACTCTTACCATTTTTCTGTTGCCACAGTTTTTCCTTGTTGCTGGGATATTCGGCATTGCAGCAGGCCCAAATGACACATGCACTGTAAGTGATCGCTGTTATATTCATAAGGCTTTGAATTGTACGCTTTTGAAATTTGGATGAAGAAGTGAATGATCAGAGGCAACAGATATATTTTGTCACTACCTGTCTGCCTCTTTAATTACAAACTTAGACATTTGTTTTTATAATCTTTTATCCAAATATGCTCATGCATGTAAATAGGCCTACATATGTACATTTTTTGTGGGGGATACAAAATTAAATAGTGGTATGAAACTTTATGGCCCGAATTCACAAAGGTGGTTTTGAAAACCCACGGTTGAGTCCATGGCTTATGCAGATTTCCTGCATAAATTACTCTTATTTTACCGCGTATATTAAAAAAAATGTCCAATGCCGATGCGCGCTTTTGTCACAGTGCGCAAAATTGACGCCTACTGCCGTGGTTATCCACGCTATTTTATTCAGGAGTCCACTGTTTTGAATAATGAGTTCACTCTTCAAACAGTGGACTCATGAATAAAAGAGCATATCTAACCATGGTAACGGGCGTCAATTTGGCATACTGTGACAAAAGCGCGCATCAGCATTGGACATTTTTTATACACGCGCCCGATACGCGCTAAAATAAGCGTAATTTATACAGGAAACTGTATAAACCATGGATTCGACCGTGGGTTTTCAAAACAACCTTTGTGAATTTGAGCCTATTTGTTTGATAACAATCATTGAATGAATGAACAGATTACTTCAGTTGAAACTTTATATCATCCCTGTATAAGATAATGTGTGTGAATTGATTTGTGTTTGGTCTATCCCTCACAACCCTTCCAGCAGTCTCATAAAACTACTTCTTCAATCTATTTGTAATTTAATTTTCTGTGTTCTCTCATTACCAAATTGAGTTCATGTTCTAAGTTCATGATAATTCATTCTGAGTATAATAGGAAAAGCAAAATTACTTTTCGTGCATGTCCGATGAGGATTTTGTTCAGTTTAATTCATTTTGGGCACTTGGTGGAATTCTAGGATATGAAATAGGCCTACACACAAGATAGGCTCATGTCTAGGCAACCGTTTATCATGTTAACTCAATTTGACCAAGAGATAGACTTCCATTCTCTCAATTCAGTTCAATTCAATTCAAATAAAAAATAAGTACAATACAAAGTATAGAATAGAGTAATAGCAATGTACAACAATGAAAAGGCAAGCAAATGTAAGATAAAACAGGGGAATAAACAGATACATATAGCAATAAAAAGATACAATATAATTGGATTTGGGTGGTTGTATAAACCTTAAACGTTTGTGGAGACAACCACCCTGTAATAAGTCTCATTGAAACTACAATATAACATTTAATGCTAATTTAAGTGATAAAATATAAAATTTGGTAATAGAAAGGAATTATATTTATACCATAAAAACAAGTTAAAAACACATTTAACCGGACCAACCCATCACATAATTACACCATAATGTTTCATTCATTTTCTCGAAGGTGGCCTCGTTCATGGTGATGTCAGTGATGTCGGCCATAGTGGCTTTTGTGATGTTGATCGCGATGCTGGTCGCTGCTAGTACGGAGTACGCATTCTGCAGACATACCTGTAATGCTGCCTACTGCACTACTGTTTGCAATGGACAGGTGAGTGTAGTGGATGTTAACATCTCCCAAAGCTCTTTGTTGACTTTGTTTACATTTTTATTGGTAGTTGTTTATGTGTATACGTATATATCCAAAGCAACTGTAGCTGCGCTAGCGCCATGAGCGCCTGGAGGGTGTGTGCGCTCTAGAAGACATCGCCATTAGTTCTATTGCAATTTTTGACAAGAGACCTTTCCATTTCTTTCAATTGGATACTTCATTGTAATTTTCTAAAAGAAGATGTTTAGTATAAAGTCTTCCTGGTTTACATGTACAAGTCTGCAATATTCAACTTTGTTCTTGTCTCGATTGTCGGTCGATAAGGCTATCTGCTCTTTTTTGTTGGCCCCTCATTCTCATAAATATGTTTTCTGTATGTTGTGACAATGTATTACTTATGTATTTTATGTATGTTCATGTTTTTATTGAGAATGTAAATAAATTGAATTGAACCAATACATAGATGCAGTGACATCTATCACCTTGTCCACTTTGAATTTATTTGCATTTAATCAAGATAAGTGCTCAGAATGTTGTTTTGTGGGGCACATGTAGGAACATTAAGTAGTTGAGGACTTTCGATGGGCTAAACAAGGCTACTGGTTGGTATAATTTGCTGTAATGCTTCAATTTACCATGTTTCAATTGTTCATTCATCCAGGCTGGTAGGATCTCGGTGGATGTTCTTGTCGCGATTGTCGGTCTGATGGAGTGCATCATCTCCATCATGTCCATCTCCGTATCCTGTCGACGCACGCAGGCCTCCGTGTCCACACAAACCGTGGTAAGTCTCTTCACTAGCTGTAATGTCACGATCACATCAAACCGACTACTGACCGATTTGAAACTATTGGTTATTGGAGTCGGTTTTACACAGGGGCTTGGGGCAATTTTGCCCCCCGAATGCCCCAATAGAGCCCCGGTAAATCCTCATTCACTGGAATGTTCAAGCTTTCACAATGCTGCAGATTTAGGCAGTAGGTTGTGAAAAGTAGCCCCAGACGTTTTTTTTTTTATTAATTTTTTGCCTTGTATCATTGGTGTGACTGTGATAAGACATTGGTCAGCTGCTGACATCTTGTATCTCAAATTTTTTTTTAATTATCGAAATTTCAGGACTGCTATAAAAGCTAAGTCAAAGCTGTCAACTAATATGTTTTAACGATATTTGTATGTTTTTTTCATAATCAAAAGTGAAAAAATATGATTTTTAATTGCCATATATGGTTTTTTTTAATTGGATTCACATGCTTCATATGCGTAATTTATCATTTTTTGTACCAAAATATTTTTTTTCCCTTCAAAATATGATTTTAATAATGGATCAGTATGTTTTTTGGTCAACAGAGGTTGGCAGCTCTGCCAACCTAGGCGCTCAAGTATACGGTTCTATTTCAGAGTTATCACGTAAATGGCAACCTTCTTTTGCCAAGGAAGAATTGTCTACAGAAATAAGGAAACTGTCTTCATACACTGTTGCTATCATTAATTCTTAAACTGATTTATAATTTAAAATGATTTATTCATTAAATTTCGAGATCTATACAAGGTTTTACCACCCGACTGATGATGAAAAGGTTGCTAGAAGTCTAGAGAATAGTCAGCTGGCACAAAAACATCAGACTGCATTAAGCCTGTCATGATCCTGAGCCTAAAGATTGATTGGATTTTATAGTTTAGCAATATTTGTGAAAACATATATATATGCATGCCATCATGAATATGCAATAGGTATGCAATCGTAATAATGACGATTTTAATAACAAGAAAATGGAAAGCGGGAGCATGACATCATCAGCTTGCTTATTGCATACTGATGAAGGCATGCATAGAACTGTTTTAATAAATTGATGCAAAATTTTAAAATGACATAACTTTTTTCTTCTCTCTTCCGATTTTGTTGAAATTTCCAGTGTATTTCTAATTAGTCTTATTTTACTCTATTTATTCAAATCCTATTATTTTCAGCCTGGAGTACCCCTTTAACCCTTTGAACCCTGAATTATTTGCAGATATCAAGATAATCGGCAAAATGAAGGAATGCATGACATTTGAAATAAATGCTCTATTCTGATTCGAGCTCAACCATGTCAGCGGCAGCTCACTCCGCTGGTACCTGGCCTGGCCCGGCTGATGTTGTTTAGCTTCCCATGATAATCTCAAATTTTGTATCAAACTCACTGCTTTGACGGAAGTAAAATTAATAGTTTACGCATGGTCGCGCCTCGCCGTGTATTATCGCACAAGCCTCGTTGGTAGGGTAGTATATTTTGGTCATTTTTTATGCTAAAATCTGAAAGCCAATCGTTGACGAAAGTGTAAACTGAAGTTATCAACTTAATATATGTAAAGTGACATCATTTTTAAAGGTCAACTGATATCTAAAACCCTTGCTTTTCGAATCACATGACTCGTAGCCGGTGTTACGGCTTTTCTGGTATATGCGCGACTACACGTTCATGGTGAAGCTGGTATTCCGGCTTTACGGGTTCAAAGGGTTAAAGTTTTACTTTTCTACCTGAATAGTATATTAACCAAGTCTTTTCTTCTGCCATTAGGTACAACATTTTTTCCCATCATCTGGTGGTCGGGTGACAATTTACACTTCTGGACAGAATGCGAGCCTAATGACCAATGAACAACAGCAGCAGCAGAATCACGCTAACTTGCCATGTAAGTTTTAGGCTATTCTGGTTACCATGGAAACTAAATTACCCCCCCCCCTTCACTAAAAAAATGAATGAAATTGTAAAAGGGAAATTCATTGAAAATTAAAAGATGACAATAGAAATAGATGAATATAGATATAGAAAGATAAATATAGAAATAAATTATAATTGTCTAGGAATAAAAAATGTTAGAATAAAGTTGCAAAAATAAGATTAACTGAAAATTATTAGATAATAATGTTAAAGATAGACAAATGAATATATGAATATATAGATTAAAATAATAATAACCCCCAAATTGAAGACTGCAACCTTATTTCAGAACAATCAGCATTTTGAATATTTTTGTTATGTATGAAAAAGTAAAGTCATTGTAATGGTGGTTAAGAATAAATGTTAATGAATTCTAGTGATATGAAAATTGCAGACTATTTGAGCTAAATTTAACTGCAAGACCCCTCTATTTCATTATTTACTGGCTTTCAAAAAAAAAATCAAAATTTGTCAAAGATGATGTAATGTTATCAGGTTACGAGATAAATCTTGACAAGATTGATTGGTTTGTTCGTTCTTTACACAGTGCTCGGGATGATTTTGCCCTAATAATGCTCATCAAAAGGGCCCCAGAAAAAAATATGTTTTCACTGTACTGCAATAGTAAAGCTTTTCCAATGATCCAGATTTATGCAGTAGATCGTGAAAGTAGCCCCCCCCCCTCAAAATTTTTTTTAAAATAGATATATAGAATAATAGTAATAAAATGAATGAATATATTAAAAAATTAAAAAAAGGAAAATTTTGCCTGCTGCAGAGTCAGCCTATGCATCTGTTGTCTCTTGATATTGACCTTGATAAAGACATTGCTTTAAGAAGTGTATTCAAACTTGGGTTATCTCTTTGCCACCGTGTCCTTGTAGTGCATGTGTACGACCAGCCATCGGTGTATCCTGTGACCCTTCCCGGTAGCATCATGGCGTACCCCGAGGATCAGAGCCTGCCTTTCCACGCCCAAGCTCAGCCCACCACCCACCCACCTCTGCATACCAGCGTGGACACTCTTCCTTCGACTGCACCTGTTGTAGGGATGTCTCATCAAGCCCCGTATTCCTCAGGTAATTTGCCTAGCAGTTTGTATGGTAAAAGAAGCAATCGATTGATCAAAGAGAGTGCATGTTTAAAAATGGAACCTTTTAATTTTGTTTAAACCAAAATTCTTTCTTGTAAAGAATTAAAAATATTGTTTTCTCCATTCATTGGAAATTTGTTGAGTTGTGGGATTAGTACTGGTTGATATTTGATTTCAGTGTTAGTTGATTATCGCCAGCAAAGCATCGCCAATAACATGATATATTTTGCTTAGTCTTAAAATTCTATATATACGTTCATTATGAGCTGCAGTTCTGTGAGAGCAGGGAAGGGAGAAGTGAAAGTAAGACTTCCATCTGTGCTTGTCCATGACACGTGGGTACCAACTCACAAAGATCTAAGATGGTACAATGCAATACAGAAATATATATATTTATATCTGCAGTGAAGAGATGAAGCTGAAGTTGAGATCGATGGTGAGAATTTGCACTGTGCAAAAGCTACAACTTTTCTAGCTAAACACGAATTGGTACACATTAAGCAAAATTTATTTCTATTATTGTATTTTCCAGAAATTTGTGTCAGGCGGCACATCCCATTTAAACCCAAGAGCCAGGAGGTAATTTGGCTTGCCATGCAGCTATGCCCTGTTGAAAAAAAGAATTAATATAGAAGATGACCTCTAGACTTTATTTTATGTGTGGACTAAAATTCTTTTTTTTTTTCATGTGCCTCTTGCCATTGCTGGGCCGGGGGGGCCTTGACTGCTTTCTTGGAACCTTTCTTGGAAATTTGACCTGTTAGCTGGTCTGTGAAAAATGTACCGAAGCGTGTGCACCGATCAGATATTCGATTGCTAATCTTGTTTTGTCTTCATAAACCGTGTATGTATTTTCCTATGTTTCTTCTGTTTTTGTTTCTTTATTTGCAGCTGGAGACATTGTTTATCCAATTGGCCATGGGGAAGTCCTCTCCCAAGAGGGAGTTGCCTTGCCACCGTACTCTGTGGTGCAGCAGGATGACACCAACACCGAGAGGTCACCACCACCCCCATTCACATCTTACATATCACCAGACACCGAGCTTACACCAGAATTAGGCACCATGGTGTATCCTTATGGAACCTCTGTGTATTCGTCCCTCCCACCACCTTACCAAGCCAGCAGGGAGTTTCAGAATGTGTAAGGTGTTAATGAGAGTGTACCATCCAGGCATGCTTAGACTCTACATTCAAAACCCACATAAACACTTGACACCAAGGTTACACCATATTGCATCTTGTACCAACCAAATGGTACCTCTATGCATCCATCCCCACCACCACAATAGCTATTGAACCTGCAGGTGATTTTGTAATCCGGGAATTTTACATTCAAAACCTACACCACGGCACTTAATTAACACCAAGGTTACACCAGATTGCACCTTGTGGTAAATGGAGCTTCTGTGCATACATTCCTAGATATTAAAATGAAAGACGATTCTGTGGTCCATTTTGTTTAGAGATTGAAGATTACACATGGAATACTGATAGCCTCAAGCCTCTTGCTATATGGACAATAACCAAGAGACCCCAGGGGCCCGTTGCAGAAAGAGTTGCAATCGAACACAACTCCAAAAATCTTGCATAATTTGATTTTTCAGTCAATGGAGCACCCGTATTCGGGACTTGCGCTTGATATTTTGACTTGTGTTTAAACGCAACTCTTTCTGCAACAGGCCCCAGATATGTAGCACAAAGTGTGAATTTTCAATTAATTTTGTGCACTGAACTAGAAAATCCTACTTCCTGTTTAGTGATGTGGGACCCTACAACTTCCGATCTACGCTTACCGTAGCTGAGGGCTAGGCTGGTCGCATCTGTGCTTTCACCGTTTTCAGTCTCTTCTTACATTTCGAGGAGGAATCATTGTAAAATTTGCTACTGGGTCATGTTATCCCTCTCACTGTATACTAATTGTTACCTTCAAGGTATCAGAAGTTACTGGGTCACACCAGTACACAGCATGACCTACATCCAGGAACTTTTGGTTATTGTCGATAGCAAAGAATTCTATCATCATAAAAAAAAGGGCCAACTCAGTTCATAATGGGGACTTTTTTTTAATCACAGAATCAATGACATATTCTTTGATACCTGATCCATGACAGATACAGAATCTCTCACTGGATCATAATCCTTGGCATGTTGTGTACAAAATTAAGAGTTACAAGTGATTGTAGATTGATTATACCTTTATGTGCTTCAGGGCACAGATGTAATATACACTATGCAGTCTAGCGTACATGTAGGTGCTTGCATTCCAATTTAATCAGCTTTAACATCCAAATCAAAATTGTATTTCGTATATATATTTGAGGAAAGAATCTAATACCCTTCTTTTCAATTAATGATCATTCCAAAAATCTATTTAGAAGTATTCATGCTAGAAATACCAAAGGAAATATGACAGGTGTGGTTCTCAACAGTATTCTCTCAATGTAATGGTATTTAGATATATTCTTTAATCCAAAGGATAATTTGTAACAAAATCATGTCCATTTACATGGTTTATGTGCAATACATATTGATTAAGGTTTCAGTGCAACATTTGGTAAAAGAGATAAAGAGTTTACATGAAGTGTAAGATTTTTAATTGCATTATAATGTTGTTCTTGTTGTTTTATTCAAAATTTTTTAATTCTTTATAATTCAGTCTGATTTAATTAAAATGTGGTTTATGCTTTAGATTGTTACACAGCAGTATGCTATTTGTTGAATTACGTTGACAAGGTATACTGGCTAATTCATGAAGAAGATTTCAGATAAAACATTACTTTAACTGGATAATTTTTCAATAATTTTCCTGCATAAATGTTATCAAACTTCTTTTAACACTAAAAAAAAAAACACCTGAGGATCATTTTATAAAAGAACTTGCAGGGTGATTTATTTGACAAAGTCAGATAAAAAATAGCCATCAAAATCAATCGGTTGTCAGATCTACAACTTGTTGCATGAAAATTGTTGATGAAATGCCCCCCAGGGGGGATTGTAAATTTCATGAACTTTTTTGTTGTTTTGCATGTTGTCAGATGTGACTATTTAACTTCATTTCATTTGGCTCGGAGGCATATGTGTCTGACTGCTATTACGTTAACTGTTGGATAAAACAGACTTTAGTATGCTCCTCATCATACAAGCACAGTTTCACAAGGCAGATGGAACCAATAATGTATTTACAGGGTATAATAGCAATGTTGATCGCTGTAGTATGATATTGTGTGGTTTATGTAACAAGGAAATAAAACAGATTAATATACATGTACATGTATGACAATCATATATTATATATACAGTCAAACCTGTGTATAGTGGCCACCAAAGGGAAACAAATGTGGCCACTATAGACAGGTTGGCAGCCATCTTGAATATGCCATGTATTGTAGATATTGTGCAATATACTGGACATACAGTATGTGTCTCTAAATGAGTTAATTATTTTAAATATAAAATTGCATACCTGGATCTATTCCAATCCACCAAATACTTATGTAGATTGTATAATCATATTAAGAGTACGGTAAGATTCATGTTCAGATGCAGCTGCAAGCGTAAGGACCAGCAAATTCAATTACTGTCAGAGTCAAAAGCTTCAGTGAAGCTGATTTCAGTGGCCACTATAGAGGATGGTATATTGACCGAGGGACGCAAAATGAGTGGCCGCTGGCCGCGTTAGACAGGTGGCCACTATTGACAGGGTCAACAACACATGATTTTCCTGCGGGGGAATTTGAAGTGGCCACTGTAAGCAGGTGGCCACTATAGACGGGTGGCCGCTAAGACAGGTTTGACTGTATGTACTGTACACAGCTAGAGGCTTGTATGAGTCATTCAAATGTGATACATGCCATTATATATATCCATGAAGTTCTTGTCAGCGCAGTTATATAGTACTAGTCTGCATGAAACCCAAAGTAACATTGATAGTACTGGTATAAAGAACAAGATTATCCTATGTAATATACAAAAATCAATTGCAATGTTAGTGTTTATTTGTGCATCAAACGGGAAGCTCACCCTTACAAAGAGTTTATTGTAAAAGTAACAGAAGAAATAGTCATAGATATTGGTGACAATTTGAGGAAAATCCATTAAATATTGTAAAAGTTATTATATATTTTTTTTTTTGTTGGGGGGGGTGACGTCATATGCAAGCAGCTTCCTATGAATCGTAAATTCTATAAAATCAATGAAATGTAATTTTCTCTGAAAAAATGAAAATGGGTTTTATTGTACCTTCAGTATATCAACAGACAAATCATTTCACACCCGATCCTGAAAGAAGAACATTTTTTAGTCATCATGAACCATTAAAAAATTGAAATTTATGCATTTTATATTATATGACATATGAGGCAGCTGCTCGTATACATATGTACCCGGTAGGATGCGAAAGATATTGTATGTTTGATTTTGCCAGCGCCATAATGAGGCTGCGATGAATGCAAGGAATGCTCCCCAGCGAGTGGAAATTGTGCACTTTTCGTGCGGGATTGAAATGAATCCAATGACTGGGGTAATAATATGCTGTAACGCGCTTTGAGCCATTCTGGGAAAAGCGCTTTATAAAAATTGGCTATTATTATGTCATCACAAGTAAAAAAAAGAAAAAATTCAAATAACTTTCTCAATCTTTAATGAATTTTCCTCAAACCTTCACCAATATTTTTTTATTGTTTTTTATGCTATTTTTTTATAGATAAAATTGTTATTGTTTGTGTATTGTGGAATTCAAATGTTACACTGCATATTTCATTGCTTGTGCATGTACTTCTTGCCATGTTGGATCAATGGTGCTTTTAAATTTAAATTCAAAAGTACTCAAAAGGAGATGTATTTATCATTCAACACGGCTGATTTAAAATTCAAGTGTATTTCTCACGTCGTATTTATTTTTGTGGTTTGTGCTCAGGCGCACGTATTGAATGATGTAGATTATGTACAATATAGATATAATTATATAAGATATATATTTCTATTTGTAGTTTATGGAGAAGGATCTTGCCACATTGTTAATCAGTGATGCTTTTGATTATGAAGGTGAATAATGTGAAAAGAGAATATTAAAGGTATTAATTCTCTATAATCTGTATAAAATTTTATTTGATTTTTTTATCTTTTTGTTTATTTTCTTTTTAAAACATTTTTGGTTTGTAAGTCTTTTTGATGTGTTTTTCCGGAATTGGGTTGTCATTTAAATTGAGCTTATTCACTAGTTGGTGTGGTTATGGTAGTTATGGAAAAAAAAATATGTCTGATGTATTCATATTACTTCATTACTTCATTTGTTGTGTTTACATTATATGTCTCAATTAAGTGGAGACAATAGCAGAGCAGGGATTAGAACTCACAACCTTATGATTATAAGTCCAATGCCCTGTAACCACTAGACCACACAACCTGTACTGTACCTGACGGGCTGCGGAACGGGGGGGGGGGGGGCTGGGGGGCTTCAGCCCCCCACTTTTTTCCAAAACCGTGTACAAAAACGTAAAAATGCCCATATGATTGTGATTTTTAACATGGTCAGCCCCCCACTTTTGGCTCAGCCCCCCCACTTTGAAAACCGTTCCGCGGCCCCTGCCTGAGTATTCAAAACAAAAAAGTTGACTATGATATAAGTTCATAATTTCATGAATCATGATGTATTCCAAGAGTGGTATCTGGAGACACCAAATTAAAGCCAATTGAAATAAAGTGATCGATGGATATGGATTGAAGGCTTGGGCAAGTTTCCTATCAAAGTTTGCTAATTTTTTACAATACAAAGGGAGTAGTTTGCTGCTTTATAAACATGTACGTTCATTTTGGTTGGAAAATGTGCCATGGTCCTAGACTGCAGGGCCTTGGTCATCTGGACTTTGATTATATTTCATTTCCCCTGTCATGATTTGTTACGCAGACATCATTGAATTGACTCTAAGCATTTGGGGAAATTACAAGAAGTAATACATCTTGTAGAAAAAAAATTAATAGAGAGAAGTTTATTTATTTGAAAAAAAAACTGTTTTATTTACTACTTGGTGCAATATGTATTCATTGATATCATATATAATTTTATCTACCATTCATACATTTACAGTCTTCAATTCACAAAAAATACTTAAGAATAAAAATGATTATTATTCTTGTTTACGGGAGCCAGCAAAAGCTGACTGAGATAGTATTGTTATGCTGCATACTTGTATGTATTATCAAGAGATGATTCTGTTTTGAGGCTGTGATAAAACATTAATTTTTGTCTCACCTGCATAGCAGAGTGAGACTATAGGCGCCGCTTTTATGACGGCGGCGGCGACGGCGGCGGCGGCGTCAACACCAAATCTTAACCTGAGGTTAAGTTTTTGAAATGACAGCATAACTTAGAAAGTATATGGACCTAGTTCATGAAACTTGGCCATAAGGTTAATCAAGTATTACTGAACATCCTGCCTGAGTTTCATGTCACATGACCAAGGTCAAAGGTCATTTAGGGTCAATGAACTTAGACCATGTTGGGGGAATCAACATCAAAATCTTAACCTAAGGTTAAGTTTTTGAAATGTCATCATAACTTAGAAAATATATGGACCTAGTTCATGAAACTTATACATAAGGTTAATCAAGTATCACTGAACATACTACATGAGTTTCACATCACATGACCAAGGTCAAAGGTCATTTAGGGTCAATGAACTTTGGCCGAATTGGGGGTATCTGTTGAATTACCATCATAACTTTGAAAGTTTATGGATCTGATTCATGAAACTTGGACATAATAGTAATCAAGTATTACTAAACATCCTGTGCAAGTTTCAGGTCACATGATCAAGGTCAAAGGTCATTTAGGGTCAATGAACTTTGGCCAAATTGGGGTATTTGTTGAATTACAGCCATAAATTTGAAAGTGTGTTGGTCTAGTTCATAAAACTTGGACATAATAGTAATCAAGTATCACTGAACATCCTGTGCGAGTTTCAGGTCACATGATCAAGGTCAAAGGTCATGTAAGGTCAAAGAACTTTGGCCACGTTGGGGGTATTTGTTGAATTGCCATCATATCTCTATAAGTGTATTGGTCTAGTTCATAAAACGTGGAAATAAAGAGTAACCAAGTATCACTAAACATCTTGTGCGAGTTATAGTAGTTTTCAAAATCAGCACTGCTGCTATATTGAATCGCGTGATGCAGGTGAGACGGCCAGAGGCATTCCACTTGTTACCTTATGAATTACTTTCTAATAAAACTTCTAGTACTTGTGCAATATTTGAAGATTAACTCTAGTAAAAAAAAAATTAAAAGACTTATTTAATTGATTTGATGATTTATTTAAGGATCAGGTACTTTCCAGCCTTTTTACAAAATGAAGACAGAGGCTTTTTATCCTAGGAAAAATATCATTATATACAGTTGAATTGGTGAACAAAAACTTATTTAAAACAAGGATATATGCTGGTCATATTTTTATTCAGCTACAATTGTATAATGTCAATATTTTTACCACTTTTTTGTTTGTTCGGCAGGTCTTTTTGTGACCACATTGATAGGCTGAATGTTCACCTTGGATTTAATAGTGTATTATATGTACTTGTATCCAGTCACCTTGCATGTTCGTAATAAAGCATAGAGTCTATTTGTCGTGTGGTTATTATCCAGTGGTTTTTTTTTTTCACTTTGCTGTGTAACGATAATGTCATACGCTATATATATACCAAATAGGCTGAATTGAAATGTAGAGAAAGTTTAATACATGAAGGAACTAATATTTATTTTTATGAACTTATACTTATTACTTATATTTATACTTATTGCTTATATATGTAGCATTAGTTTCATCTCATCTTTGCTTCTTATTATTATAATTACCATCGTTATTCTTAAGTTGTAATCTTTAAAGGGTTCTGCAGTCTTATTTTGAAGATGAAAGTTAATTTGTGTGCAAGTTATGAGGACTGAGGGGCATTATCTAAATATTTTCGAACAGGAGATTCCAGAATCTGCCAAGTGAAACTTGGTATAACTACTTGCTTTCAGATCATTGGGCATAGGCAAACTTTTGGACGGTATGTCTGAAGGCATGATTTTTCTAGTGACAGAGGTGCTCGAAAAGAAGAATTTGTCTTGGGGTATTTCAATGAGGTCATTCACCATCCTACACAAAATACTGAGTCTGCTTGTAATGTGTTTGAAGAGAGGCTAGGCCACATCAACTGTGTGGTCAATCATCCGGGGGGGGGGGGCAGTCAAATGTATTGCTGTACACACACGTGGCCAAATTATTTCCAAACACCCCCTAAACAAGTTTTTTCTCTGTGTGCAAAATAACCCCCTAAACAAGTTTTTTGCGGGCTTTATTTCCACATTTTGGCCCCTAAACAAGTTGTTGCAAGATCATGACCCCGAGGAAAAAGCTTGGGGAAAAAAACATACCCTAAACACGTTTGGCTAGTCTTAAAAAAAAAAGCTTTTGAAAAAAAAACACTAAATACGTTTGACCCTGTGATTGACCATTGACCAGCCTTTCAAAACTACCCCTTTTTTTGAAAATCAGTGTTTTTGATACCCTTAACGGGTGCACGCGCGGCCCGCGTCCAAAACAGAAAAAACACTCCTTTACACGCGTTTTTTGGTCATGCGTGTGTACAGCAATATATTTGACCCCTTCCCGGGTCGATCATGCTGGTTACAGTTTGTTCTTCGGTAATCAGCTGGGATGTAGAGAGCTGCTTGTCTTTGGATCCTTTCAAAACAAAGTTTTGATTACCTGCGATAAGATGAGGATCCCAACAGTATTCTAAGTGAGGGAGTATTAGGGAGTTGTATACTGCCTCTCTGAAAGGATGAGGCAAGAACCTTGTATTTAGGCCTGACAATTAGAACCTAGGTGTTGGATAAGCTTTCTTGCAGATCAAAGATATATGAGATTACCTTTTGAAATTGTTGGAAAGGAAACCTCTAAGAAATTTCTCACTCTTTCGGGGTTGAAGAACTTGTATTGTAGATGTAATAACAGTAATATACTAAATACTTTTAATAAGGCAGAACCTAAAAACAAAGATTGCATTTGTTCTTTTGTCTTACTACCTAAATGTTTAGTGCATTTATGTTCAATATTGTTTGAATATTGTGTGTTTGTGCATTATATTCATAAATAATTATAGGTAGAATGAAAAAAAAAAGTTATTATTAAAATATTGACTTGCATATTGAGATCTTGTCAACACAATCACAAAGCCTTAAATGCAATTTTATCTCTAGCAATATCACTGGAGTTGAAACCCAAATTTTGATATCGAAAGAGACAATGTGTAATTCGAGTTATCCAAATATAATCTAAACAAGGCATTCTTCACAAAAATTCTACGTTGAATCAAGCACTTGTGTGGGATATTGTTGATCAAATTTTTCCAAGTTATGTATCATTTTAGTGCTCAGGATCTGCTTCCTCAAACTTCATAAAAATCTCAAATTTCTTTTTGGCTTACAGATTTTGAGGCAGATGGTTACAATTACACAGATGAACTTGATTGTTTTTCTTGAATAACATGTCACATCTCATTTTATCAATATATATTTTTAGTAACTCAAGGGGATTTTCTTATAAATAATATTCAGTCGTGCATGGGAAACATTGATCAGATACAAAGGGATTTTTTTTTACCGAAAAAAAAATGTACAGTACAACTATTTTGGTTGATGTGCATTTTTTCAAAATCATGATTCAGAATTATTTTTATCTACCCCTCTATTTTTCACATATTCTTGAAAATGACATTTTGTTTTACAAATGAAGGTAAATTTATGGAAATATTCATGGATAATTTGAAATTATACTACAAGTGTCATGTAGAAGCCATAATGTAATACCCTTTGACTAGCTTGCAGTCATCCTTTCCGTCTTTGATTTAAATGTAATTATGATGTTATTTTGTTCCCTGTGCACAATGTCAGTAAAAATATGTATTCATTGAGATTTCTGTTCCTCATTGTGATTATTGTATGTTTCAAAATGGAGTAGTAGATCCGTGCGGTGGAAAGAGAAAAAGCGAAAGGAATAAATTGAATGAAGAGGTCATTTTGTTGGTTAAAATTATATCTTAGTCTACAATCTCTTCATCCATTTACCATTAATTTGTTCTCTTCCCAATTGGCCCAACTCTAATCCCATGGTTTATCAATGACCAGTTCGTCTATTTGCCATACAGCAAATTTACTAATATGTTTAATTTCTAGTTATTGGATATTCCCAGTTTGTCTAATATCCACTTACTTTAGTAGTTTAAGTCCACTTTGCCTATGTTTTCTATATCACCTTTATTCAATATGAAAACTAAGGGAAGTACGATGAAATAAGTCCAAAATGTCTGAATGTCATTTAGACCACTAACATACAGATGAGGTGGGGCATGGACCCACAAAAAGTTTCACAACGAGAAAAATATTGGAAAAGAGAGAAGGAAAAAAAAAAGGGTGACATGATATTTATTTTCTGAACATTAATTATGTCAAAAATTAGACCAACTCTTGTAGACCAAGTAGTAATGAAATTTGTGGAAGGAAATGTGATTGATGAGAAGCCAGCAAGGAGTGAGATGAAAGGTTAGAACAGGAAATTGATATTACCAAAAATATGATAGGCCCAGTGAGGCATGAATGTTGTGTGCAATTATTTGAAAATTGACAATGAAAAGAGAGCTCCAGACATAATTTAAAGGGCAAAAAGAAGCTGCTGAAAACTGCTTATCTAATAAAAGAGAGCCAATGGAGTAAATTAGAAAGTCAAAAAGGGGCCTATAAGCTTTCGATCCTAGCAGAATCTTCGTCGGAGGCAAAATGACAAACATATAACGTGGAACAACCATAATAAAGACCACAAACAAGCTACAGCAAGGGAAAAGGAATGATGTGAGGGAGAAAGAGATATAAGGTTGCACCCCCTGCCCCCACAAAAAAAAATAGATAGAAAACTGAGACCCTTTTCTGCCATTGCAAAAAAAGAGTGCTAAAATTTGATACTTGATTTATAGGAAGGAAGCCAGTCCGGATTAATTAGTTAACATTTTTAAAAAGAAGGCACATAGGAGCAGTATTTTTTTTTTCAATATAAATTATACAATTTTTAACATAAAAGAGTATGTATATATCACGATTCCCAGCCCGGTAAATTGCCAATTCGTCCACTGCCAACTTGTCCACTCACCACATGGTCTATATTCATTTAGCCTAACGCCATTCCGTCCATCAACATTTTGTCTAACAACCAGTTGGTCTAACACTCATTTTCTTTCCATTCATTTTGCACAATTAACACTTTAGTTTAATTAGACCACATGGTATATGGACTAATTGGCTATTGGACCAACTGGTTATTAGAGTGGACGATCTGATACCTATGGGTACCTATGGATGCTTATGACCGCAGTCTAAGACTCTATATTCAGCTCCAAATTCTGTCTCCATCTTTAGGTTGGCTGGATCATGTTCTGGTGGGTCAGCATCAAACTTGTACTTCACAGGTTCACATCTCCAATACTTATCCAGTTCATTCTCGGAGCTGTGGACACTGGGTGCATTTACTAATTCATTACTTAGGCTATTCCAAGGTTTCCTCATTCTTATGTAAAAAGAATTCTTACGTTTCTCAGTTACTGACCTCAGAATGTACAATTTTTTATCATGACCTCTGGTAGGCCAAATGATGAGTTGGCAGTTGGACAAATTGGTAGACGAATTGGAAATAAACCTCCAGCCCGATCAGGGAAAATTATTTAACTTTTTTCCAATCAGGGAAAAATCAGGGAATTTGATTTTTTTTTAATTCTTAAAATCAGGGGAAATGCCTCAAATGAGAGAAAATCAGGGAATTTTGATCAGCCCAAAAGTCGAAAGCTTGGCAGTCAGTCAGACTCTGTTATATTTTGTTGCTTATCAAAACAACATAATTGAATGACTGTTATGGTGGTACTAATTAGTTTTACATTATTGTTTTTAGACTGAAAATAAATGTAATTCACTGCAACAACTTAGAAAACATACGAAACTGCCAGGATGGGTTTAAATAATTATCAGGGTCTGAAATTTTTAGACTTCATCAGGGAATTTAGTTTTCTTGAAAAGCTGGGAACCCTGATATATATAACAGCTTTATAGGCTATATAAACTGGAATAAAAACAGTAAATTACAATTAAAAAAAATAGTTTATTGGGAAGTGATAATGGAGAAAGGTTCAGTATTTTTATTTTTTTATCACTTGAAAGTTCCATAATTGCAAAAAAAAACAAAAAAACTTTTGATCCTTATTTTATTTTTCTGATTCACACTAGGCATCCTAGGGCTAATCTTATTCTTTACTCGGTCTAACCACAATGAAGTCATGTGGGTCTATAGCCTGTTTGCTTTAGCAAGTGGAAATGAAATAGGAGTCAAACTCCTTTATTAGGAATTGGTCAACCCCAACAAAACGTTTAAGTGATGAATAAAAAGAGAAAAAGAGGACTACATGTATAATAATAGAACAATTTTTTCAAAATTGGATGTGTAGGTTCAAATTTACTAATATTTCACAAAACAATATGCACAACAGTGATAAATTATGACGTAATGAGAAAGAGGAGGTCTTTGGCGGTCTTTGGACCCTCCCCAAAATGCCACGCCCACCATCGGATCACGTACCGGTATACGGTATATATCCGGCGCCGATCAAATAACCGGTATTGATATCAGCTGCAGTAAATTTCCAGAAACGGATGACAACATTCTTTGACTTTCGTCAAAAAATTAACAAAACATACGAAATTTCTTGTATTTTCAGCAGCTTGAATCATTGAACAGTCAGCTGTGGTCTGGCGGAATCCATTATTTTAAGAAAATGGCAGAAGAAATACCGACTGCAAGCGTTCGTAAGAGAAATTCGTCTGCAGCTGCAACGGAAAATCCCATTTCGTCAGGCTCAGCCTCGTCTTCTTCTCAATCTCAACAAGAACAAGATCAGATTCCCGGAGAAAATCATGAGTTTTTACAACATCACCGGTGTAGCTCGATGGCAGAGTACTATGAAAGACTCAGGAGGTGGATTTTTATGTACAGATCGCATATGTATATGCAACAACATATGATGTTAATGATGCCATACATGACATTTGCTTCATTTCTCCAACAACAGTCAGCGGGAACGGGAACGACAGCCAGCCAGACCTCTGGCGGAGTGACGCGCGAGCAACCGCTTAACAATGCTAGACAGCAACAACAGTTGGGAGGTCAAATTCATGGACAAAATCAACAGATACAAAATGATATACGAGCAGCCCACGGTGTCCAAAATCAGCAGAATGTAACCCAGGCTGGAAACAATATTCCTCAGATTGCAGGTAGCTATATAGATCTAGATGATTGATCTAACGTTGTTAATCACTTAATGTTAGATCTATTTTTTCCTAGGCTAGGGCCTAATTAAATTTAAAAACAATTAAAAAACTAAACATAATTTCTAACTCATGTCTATAGATCTACTATCGGTACCTAGTTTATTAGCATTAACACACACATCCCTGACAGACATTGCCCAAAACTTACCTCAAAATTTTATAAATAGTGAAAAATAAGGCTTAAATACAGTACAATAGTCAATACGCCAGACGGAGGCCTGTACTTATAGAGAAGAAGAAGAAGAAGAATACTCCATAAAATGTGCTGAAAAATGCATGTAGGATATTGGTCCATCCCTATATGCTATACTGCATAGGCTAGTGGCTAAAATATGCATTTCAAAGTCTGTATACTGACCTAGACTGTGTGAGCCTCTGAGACTGAGAGGTGCCATGGAAACGTGTCACATCATTAGTAGTGCCATTAAAGTCTTAATAAGAGTGACTTTAATTTAAGAACGATTGGTGGTCCTTTCTTACATGCTAAATAATAATCAGATAATCGTAAATGTCATTTACATCTACCGCAAGAAAGGATCACCAACTGTTCTTAAAGTCACTCTTAACTTATGAACAGCTTTGTGAAACGGCCCCCAGATCCTCTGGGCCCCAGGTCCACAATTTTTTTTTTTTTACTGCATCTCAATTTTCATTCTCAGACATCAAGAAAATCAAGATCTTGATATTTATTGAACATAATTTGAATTGTATTCTAGATAAGATTCTGAGTTAGATCTTAGTTTAAATTTATGAAGATGTAGGTTTAGACTTTCGATCTTCATAAATCTAATCCCTGGCCCTGCATCCAATTCTTAAATTTTATTTAAAAAAAGGAGTAGTCTTCTACTATTAAAATAAACCCAGCTGTGGATCTAGACCTATTCCTCAAATTTACAAAAAAAGTGGGTAGGGTTGAGAATATCAAAAGAGATATTTGATCTGATCTGAATTTTAAAGATAATTCATTTTATTCTTGAAAATTGAATTCATTTTCAGATAAAACAAACACATTCAAGAGGGCTATTGACAGAACCTTCTAAGTAATCATCCCTGCATCTGGACCCTCACCTGGTGCATGGCCCCCGAAGGGCCGTGCATCGTATACATGTATATGTGTGTGAACTGTGAAAGATATGATTCTAAAATAAAGTTCTGATATTTTAGGAGTCTGAATTACTGAAAAAGGCTGGCATTATGTTAATTTCCTTTTTCTCCATTAAAAGATGGATTGTGGGAATGGGGTGAAAATTGCAGGATATGAGATAAAACTAAATGTTTACATATAACATGTATTCCAATTTTCAAGTATCAGTCAATGAAAAATGATATAACAGACATGGTCACTACTGTATGATTTGAATGAAAAATGATACTAATCATACTATTATTATTAATAGTTAAGTAAATAATTACATGTATATGATATTGACTGGCCTTGAGGGGAACATCAAATATATTGCCCACAAAAAAAATCATATTGGCCCGAGTCTTTAGACGAGGGCAATATGGCTCTTTTAATGGCAATATATTTTATGTTCCCCGAAAAAAGAGACAGTCAATATTTTTATTATCATCTATATCAGACATCTAGAGCAAAAATCCTGAAAATGGAGCTCTGTTTCTTTCAAGAATATGGTTCTTTTGTGTCATGTTTATATCAGGGGCCAGGCTCTGCACTTTACCATTATGACGTACTTGTAATTATAAGATTGCGTCCCCAGAGACACATCCAATGCCCGAATCCAGTGTTGTCTTTATTATGACGTATTTTGTTGCTGCGCGGATCATTGTGAAGCGTATCTCTTTCTACGCATCCTCAAATGCCTGGATGTGAGACCAGGGAAAATACGAAGGTACATTTTGTGTTGTCTCTGCATGCAAACTCAATACACGCATGCATAGAGACTGCGCAAAATAGAAACAGTATACCTATCCTTTCCCGATATTCAGAAAATCTAGGGCAATACGGTTTTGTAAATAACAAGCTCAGATGTCTGATACGGGTAATAATCAACAGTAGTAAACCTGTACCAAAGCATCGTAGGCAAATTTCTATTAAAGTTGTAAACCTATTCTTTGATTTCTTTGCAGTCTTAGACTTTTCAGTGCCATCAATATATCGGCGTGTCTTTGCAGAGGTGATTGACTTCTTCCTCCTTTTCTCTGCAAAGTTAGGCTTGATGTTGATCATCATCGACTACCTTGGAATCAGGTTAGAATCAGTTCATTTTAATTTTAAACATTTTTTGGCGTAACGGCCAAAGGCTGAAAAATGTTTGCAACTTAAAAGGATATAAATATTAAATGAAAAAAAAAAGTACATGTACATACATGTACATGAAGTCACATGGATGGAAAATAATTACTTTTGATAATTCAAGGAAATATATTGTTAAAAAACAAAAATATACATTGTATCAAAGCGTAAATATAAATTTCACAAATTGTTATCACTAATTCAACTTTCAAGGCAATATAATAGACTTTAATTAGACACATCTTATAAACTTTAGTGCTTTGAATGAGCAGGATTTATTGACACTTTGAAATTATTGGTTACTTTTATGCCTCTGCCCAACTTGGTTGCCTTAGGGATATGGCAAATTATCAAAAAAGGAACAATGTATGTTTTTCATGTGATTTGTAGGAAAAAAATACTCTTGACATATGACAGAATTAAATGTGTTAATCCATGGTCGTGTGGTCCAGTGGTTTGAATAGATCACTGGACTTATAATCGCAAGGTTGTGAGTCCTAATCCCCACTCTGCAATTGTCTCCACTTTGATAAAAAGACCCAAGAGTAATATCTGTTGTCTATAAGGTCGGCAAATATGACTGATTAACTAGACGTAATATGCTTTCTAGGTAATTGGTCATTACTAGCTTGGCATTTACCGGCAAAAAACGCTGTGCTGCCGAGTTCCTACGGGAGTTATCATAAACAGAATTACTGTATTATAAAATATTATCTGCATCAAAGTTTAAAAAACTAATTTTTATGGTGTTTTTGATTGATTAGGGCAGAGTCGAACCGAGGTGTCCACCAGTGCCTGCCCAATGCTGAGTTCACTGGCGTCATTTCCTGTAGACATATCGACCAATGAAATAACAGAGTGCCTAAGAAATTCACAATACTTTTAACAAGTTTTAACTAAATTTCCTCAGAGTTTAATACAAGATTATTGAGTGGGACCATGGATGTTACCATTCTGGACTTAGAAACTTTTTTTCTTGCTTGAATTTGATATTGGCCCATAACGCTATACTGTTGCATTCGGGCTGCTATATGTGTTTAAAAAATAAAGCTAACTACCATTCTTCGCTTCTGGCTCCAAGATGTCACTTTAAGTTTAACCCCAGTTGTCCATCGAAGTACGATAAGTTTCAAACACACAAAAACGAATATGGCCAGGCAATGCAATTATATCATACATTATGGGCCAACAACTTCAAGCAAGAAAATTGAGAATTCCAGCTCAGAAATATAGTTCTAATTGGTTGAAATTGAATATCCTGTGAAAGTTTTGATATGTAGGGCCTAGATAAAGAAATATAGTTCTTAGATTTGCAAATTTTCAGTCTTTGGTGACACTTGTTTTTTGCTGGTCCACCAGTCTCTACCAAAAATTTATGGCGAGCTATGGTAGAAAGAAAATATGACTCATGCCTAAAAATAAAGATAAATGATAATAATAGAAATTGATAGTAACAAGTAACAATGATGAGAATGATAATAATTGATTGTAGTGATAATTTTAGTAACAGTGATGATAATAATTATGATAGTTATGATAAACATATAAATAACAAAAGTATAAAAATGATAATCATTGTGGTATACTTTAATTTTTTATGAAATTTTTTTGCCCAGTTATAGACAGGAATCTAAAAAATGAAAATGCAATCAATTAAATCTTAAAATTTAAAATTCAATCATTTATGAAAGCTTTTTATTTTCTTACTCCCAGCAGTGATACCACAGGTTTCATGATGCGATTCTTGGTTGAAGAAATTGAAGAGGACACATCGTTGGAAGAACTTCAGCAGATGCTTCTCTTTGCCTTCATCTATAGAATCATTGTCTGCATTTATGAGGTGAAGTAGACGTATACTGTATTCCGTAGGTGACCAAAAATATTTTGGCTCAATTTCTTCTAAAAGATAACTATTTTGTTTAAAGAAAATTAGTAACTTAGTCCTGGTTTTCATAAAGCTGTTGTAAGTTAAGAGCGACTTTAAGAACGACTGGTGATCCTTTCTTGCGGTGAATGGTTTATTCATTGGTGATGGTTTAGCGCATAAGAAAAGTTTACCAGTCGTTCTTCAAGACGCTCTTAACTTACGAACAGCTTTATGACATGGCTCTCTGGATTCTAACAAAAAATCACTGATGGGTGTAGTTGCTTAGTCAATCACAATATCAAATTTCTTTGGAAGAATGGTCATGCGATTACATTTTGGGATCATTATATAACTGAAAATATCCTGTTCTTGTGATAATGAACTAACTTCGAATGAAAGTTCCATCATAAAATGTCTTTTTTTTCTCTCATTCATTTTTTCGACAGACCTTCTTTTTATGCAGCAGCGTCAATCGGATTCTCGGTGGTGCTACACCAGGCAAGTTCTTCATGCGATTGAGGGTTATCTCGCTGGAGCAGGTCCAGTCAGCAGGTCCAGGACGGGTCCAGGTCACCTTACCTGACAGTGTTGGTTTTACACAGTGAGTAATGACCATTGGTCAAGCCTGAGGGCGAGGGGAGAAGGGGTCATCTTCAGGAACAGGTCCAAAGAATTATGCAAATTTTTATATTCATCCGACCTGAAAGGTGACAAATGTATTATGTTTCTAAGTTGTCTGGGGGGGGTACTCACGAAATTAGGCATACAGGGATGTGCCGCTGGAATGGGTCACTTTTTTGGAAGAAGTCCCTGAACATGGGGTATGGTTTTATGCTGGAAAGTCCCTAAACATGGCCCCAATTTTTAGATACTGGCCTTAAACATGGGTCCATGGCCCAAATTTTTAGATACTGGCTTAAACATGGGTCCATAACTTCTCCATTTTTTTTTTTTTTTTTTTTTTTTTTGCTTGTCAATTTTTTTTGGGGGGGATACTTATTCAGGAGTGATCTATTTGCAATTTCTTTACTTCATGATATTGAGCAAGTATTTTGTCGAATAATGTTTTAAGCCAAAAGTAAAGCCTTTTGTTTTAACTCTATTTCCCATTTCTTTCTCAGTACATAGAGGCTTGAAATAATTTTGTGACCATACATGTACAATGTAAAGGAATGTCATTATTTTGGATCTTCAGTGTGTGATCCTGTGTTCTGAAATGCAACCATATTTAGTTGTAAACTTTTCTTATGTGTTCTTTCCAATGCCATAGAGCTTTGCTGAGGTCGTTAGTCAAGAACTTTTCCATGGCGTTCTTCTTTCCGGCATGCATCACTGTATTTTTCAATCCCCACTTCAGGGCTGCGTATGAAGTGCTGACGAAGACCATGGTTGTCGGCACTGAAAATTGGCCTTTGACCTTCCAACAGAGGGGTCAGATTCAAGGGCTCATCAGATGACATGGTATTACATGTAATTGATATTTGTTTTTTTTTCCCAAAATCTCTTGCTCTCTCTCCCCACTCTCTTTCGTCTCTCCCTGTCTCCGCCTCCTCTCCTTTCCCTCTTCCCTTCTCCTTTCCCTTCCCTCTCTCACCTCCCTCTTCTCTTCCCCCTCCCTCTCTTCCCCCTCCCTACCCCTCTCCCTCATTTTCCCAACCTCTATGTTGTTGGGTCGGTGTGAGAATGCCCTTAACACCACTTTCGCGCATCACATGTATACAAAAGTGCCCTTAGCGGCACCCATCGGTGCATTGCGTGAGGTGCGCGAAAATGTTTTGCTAAGGACGTTCTTGCACCGACGCAACAATCCTATGTATTCTCCCCCACATTCTCTGTCATCGACTTTTTTTTTTTTCTCCTTCTGACATTTCTTTGTATAATCTACTCTAAAAGCTTTTAGTGATTACGATAAATCTAATGATATCTAAATGGTAAGATTTATTGAGAATACTATGATTACATTCTATTTATGAACAACTTATGGATTGGAGTAAGTTTGCCACTGATTGATTGCATTATTTGTATATAGAGAGTCATTTGAATATGCAATTGGAATCTATAAGCAAGGTAATTGTGTGTAAGCTGCTAATCCTATGAAGACAATACGTGCATTTTGTTTATACATTAAATGTGCCATTTATGTACGATGTATGTTGCAATAGCTTTGGCCATTTAGAATTTGCAAATTAATCAAACACTGAATGGTGGAGATTGTACAGATTTTGCCTACCGAGAATTGGAATATATCATTTATTTCCCAGACAGCTTTATTTTTCCCCGAGGGATAATATTTTGCCCAAAGCGCACTACGATGAGGGAAAATATTCCCCAAGGGGAGAATAGCTTAGGACAGTTAAAATGTTATTCATTAAACATATAGACCAGGGAATATCTGTTGTATTTTATAGTCTATGTAGATTCACCGTCAGAGTCTGCATTGGCTTCACGATATACTCGCAACGTTTGCTGCAGCTCTGATTCGTCTACATCATAATAGAAAAACGCAGCTAGCACATGCTTCATGCAATCTATACATTCACACTAGTGCATACATCAAGAATAAAATATGCAACTTATAGGCAGTGAGTGACGTCACCTCAGCGAATATACCGCCGTCGGTCTGAAATACAACACAACACAGTTATTTTCACTGAGGCGATGTCAAACTCAAAATATACACTGCAAAAACTCTGGTGTTGATTTAACACCAGCCCAGAATCTATATATGTCCACACCAGAGAAGTATTGAAACAACGCCAGTTTGGAATAAAACCGATGCTGTTTTAATACTAATTGGTGTTGTATAAACACCTATCGGGTGTTAAACCAAAACAAAACTGGTCACTGTTGTTTAACACTTCTCTGGTGTGGACATATACAGATTCCGGGCTGGTGTTAAATCAACACCAGAGTTTTTGCAGTGTATAACCAAAGCAATCGTTGCAGCTATAGTCATGATGACATATCACTGATTGATTCAAATCTACAGAACCTATGTAAATCATATCATATAGCATTGTTTAATATTGCAGTGCATGGGCATAATAGTCTTTATTACATTGTATTATTTTTTCTGATGAATAATCACTTAAGAGGGTCAAGGTGTTATGTTAAACAAGGGACATGATTATAATCACAAACATTACATAAATACAATGTATAAGGAAAACATTTAGGATTACTATAATATTCCTGTGAGAAAGGATGATATTTACTCTTGATGGAAAGGTCTTTGGACTTTCCTTTTCTAATACTGCTAAGAATTTTGAACAGCAAGCCCGAAGCACGACATAAAATTTCTCATATATTTCAATGAATCCTATGTGCATAGTACAAAAATATGTTTATTGGTGAAAGTTGTTGAGCTGACATTGATTCAATTTTTGATGTAATACAATTTTAATTTGGTATAAGTGGGAACAATCGAGTAATCTGTTATTTAAAAAAATTGTGCTATATTTGTATTGCATCCTGAGTATTAAATCAAGTTTGACGTACAAACCTACTTGTATTATTGAAATGGAGTTGCAGTATGCATTTTCAATGTCTGGTTTTACATCATTATTTTAGTTTGTGTTTTTACATACCTCATATTATACCTACGTTCAGTTTATATGTAGAGGATTTCTGGCAATCAAGTGTATGTGTAATTTTTGCATATTATACCCCTTTCATAAACCCAATTATGCAGATAATATCAGCATAATTTAGTCGTAAAATCGGAGCGGGACCAGAGTTATCCGCATTATTTCGATGCTTCAATTATCCACATAATAGCGGCATCGGGACCAGATTTTGACTTTATGAACGCATTTCCAAAGTAATGCGGATAATTGCCATGGTGCGGTCACAAGGTCACCCTTTTCCAACACAACCCCATCGGAGGGGGTGTGTGCAGTTGCCATGACAATTATCCGCCTTTTTCAGGTCGGGCGCTTGTAAAAAATAGTGCAGATTATTTCCGGAGTTTGTGAATGCAATTTTTATTAAATTATCCGCATTACTCCTAGGCGGATAATTGGAGGATGGGTTTATGAAAGGGGTATTAGTTGGTAGAGAAGGGGTCGTATGATCTAGTGATCAGTGTTCGAAGCAAAGTGCACTAGAGCCCTGCAGAAGGGCACTAATACACATTTCATTGTCCCTCTGATAAGATGTAAATCACTTGGTCCTCTGGTTGCTTGCTTTTATAAACCTTGATGCTTTATTTACTGATGGATGAGACTAACACCATTTAAATGATTTATGGTATATGTTACATTATGTTCAATTGAGTCACAAGTTCTTTGCCACAATGAATTATATTTCTATGATACATTTTTCAGACCTTTTTGTTGCCTAGATGCTTTTTTGAACGATCGGCTACTTATTAATGTGAAATTTGTGTTTATTTTAGCAGATATATACATGTGGTTTTGTTTAAAAACAGTTTTCTGCTTACCTTTTATTCTTACTCCTCCCCCATCCTCCCCCCCCCCCCTCTCTGTTACCCTCACATTCTCTCCTTCAACCCGGCCTATATACAAAAAAGTATTGTTCTCATTTCCAATTCTTCAAATGTCTCCCCACCTTAATTGTATGACATTCCTGCATTTAACACATCATTAAAAAGAAAATGTCCTTTAATGAGACACTTAAGTCTTGCATGATTCTTCATGTTCCAGTGCATTGCACATCGAGTCTGTGGGCAAATGGAATTAATAGCTTATCTAGCTAAAACGGTACCCAAGGCGAGCATCTGGGGCCCGTTTCATAAAGGATTTGCAACTGTTGTAACTTTGCCATTATGGCAACTACCATGGTAACCTTGATTCTGATTGGCTGCTGAGCCCTGTTGCCATGGTAGTTGCCATAATGGCAAAGTTACAACAGTTGCAAGTCCTTTATGAAACGAGCCCAAGATGTTTGGGAAATCACTGATGCCTCACCCCTTCCGGCCTTCCAACTTGTCAGGCCAGTATTTTTTTGTCATTAGATTACAATTTATGTTTCCTTCTTTTTAAAGTTTTTTAGCCCCCAAATGTTGGGCAATGTGCACTCCCCCCCCCCCCCCCCCCCGATACACCATTGAAAGGAAGTTACCAAAGAATGATAGCTCGATCTTGTGGGAGAATGAGAAACTTCTTGTTCTTTATGTCAGACCCTGGACCCTGTGATATAAAGGTTAATCTTTTTGGTAACTTCGCCATTAAGTGTTTACTGTCATGAAATCCTTGATTCTTATTGGTTGTTGAGCGTTGTTAATGGTTATGCGTAGTATCAGTGGATGGCTAAGTTACCATTATAGTAGTAACTTTTTATGGAACGAGGCCCTGATGTGTTTGGATGTCGTAGAAAATAGATATTCTGATAAAACTAAAATATATGTAAGAAGTGTTATAAGAGCGAGCGAGAGACAGAGATAAAGAGAGAGAGAGAGAATTAAGAAGTGAAAGTTTCATGCCATGAAACTAAAATAATTTTTGATAAAAAAAATAAAATAAAATTTTGAAGGACAATATTATATAATTTGTAAAAGAAAAGTTGGTGAAAAGATTTTTGTGCATCTGATAAACTGAAATAGTCATAATATACAGGTAAATTAGATCATTCTTCTGAAATGACAAATTCACTCAAACACGTCAAGTACAACAAATCCAATGCATAGTATATATTTAAAACAGGTGAACGATAACACATTTAATTCCATGACAACCTTTACATCGATATAAGTATAAGTATTACATTACAGTGTATCATCCATATTTACCCAACAGAAACTGTTAAAATGTGAAACCAAAAATAATGCGTTTCCTTTTAAAAATATATTACCCACCCAGCATAGATCATGTACACCTAAAATTCATTTTCTCTTAGATTCAAGGCACCGAGGCATTTGAATTCGACCAACATTGTATATTCAGTAACTTGCTTAACACTGAAAGGCACAAAATGGTTGAAAGCCGCTATATCTATATCCCACATCAGCCTCCGTGTATCAATGCAAGACCCAGTTAATATTATTCTGGGTAAAGTGTTGTATAAAATAGGAAGAGAGGCTACGATCGTGCTTACCTTTATTCTTGCATAATTTAAACAACTTCAATTCCATCACCATACTTTGAAAAATAGCACACGAATGGAAGGGAATATTAAAAAGCACACATTTGAAATAACAATTGTGATCATTTTTCAAAAGCCCACATCTGAATCAAATCATAATTTGAAATAAGGTATATGGTATTTTGAATATTACATTTGGTATCGGTAAATAAGAAATATATGCTACCATTAAAGCTAGATATGAAATATTCATGGCCATACGCAGACATTTTTTTCAGGGGGGGGGGGCAACTGCCCCCTCCCCTGCGTATGGTCATATCAATATTCAATCTTAGAAGTAAAGAAAAAAAAATGAAGCCCATTGCACACATGTATTCAGGAAAGTCTTGCTCCTGCAATTCGCATATTGAGGTTTTCTTATGCAAATGAACCTCGCATCACTCTTCATGCCACACAGAGAAATTTGAAATGTTATTTGTATTGCCGCTCTCGTCTTTCTGTTCACCAATGGGAAAGTGATGTATATATTTTCAAGTATACTAAAAACTTGTGACCAACAAGAGGCGATTAAAAGGATAATGGGGCGAGGGTCAATCTCTACTGAAACAGACACTGCAAAAAGGAATCCAAGTCTCCAATGAAGATATACACTATGTACAACATTTATTTTTGATCTTGGCGTTAGAAATATGTGGATGTGAGAGAGGAAGAGGTTTAGGGGTTAAGCCCCCATCACACTTATTCCGAATCAAGCAGAATTGACCGGAATGAAAGGACTATTGTTCGACCACCAGTTGCATGGTCATTTAAATCTACTTCGAACACCGTTCGAAAATACCCCTCGAATGTTTTGAACATGACCAAAACCTTCGGGACGGCCAAACGAAATGACAAAAATATTTCGAATGCAGTCAGAATATTTAGAATGTACAAGAATGTAGCAAGAATTGTCAATCTGACTCCATTGCGGTTCATTTTGACTAGTGTATAATGATTCACCTAGTCGATTTACTGAATTTCAACTCCAGTTTGGTGAATTCATAAGTTCCTTCCAAAAATTTCTAGATTATTTTTTAATATTTTTTTCGTTCTAGCTTCTGCTTGATTCCTGCTGACTCCGAATAAGTGTGATGGGGCCTTAAGATGGAGATATATAGAGAGAGGGGGAGAGAAAGAGGGGGTTGGCATATAAGATCATTTTTGTTAACCCCGATAAATTCGATAATAATATTATGTAACTTCAACAATACATGACAAATAACAAATTAAGTTGGAATCTGCTAGCTAAGGGAGCCATAATAGACTACCCATTCTGCTTTTGATAACCGAATGCTAATGATGATTGGACTTTGATGTAGTCGGGTGTCAGTAAAAGATGAAAACGGGTCACAAAATGTTTGTTTGTTCGTTTTTCGTCACGCGCTTAAATGGTTGGGGCTGGGGTGTCTCCCTCTAAAAAATATATATAATAAAAATAATTGTTCTGTATATTATGTACATGCTATTCCTTAATTGAATTTCATTGAATTTTTCGCCGATTCGACATACAAAAACTTTGGACGAACAAAATTGATCAATGATTCAATATTGTTTCTTTTCCCCGTTTACCTATTGTAGGATTATCTCACCATATCTAAAAACCTGCCCTTCAAATTTTTCCCATTCACTGCTTTTAGTAATAAGTTTCTAAAAAGAAATTATTATAAAACAAGCTATATTGTGTAACTGGTATTTTCTCTGAAGTCAATAAAGGAATTATGTTTTATCTAGTGTGGTAATTTTCAATAGTCCTTTGTACATGTACATAGGCCTATATAATATTCAGGGAGTTTTCCGGTACATAAATGAAAGAAACCGTTGCATTGAAAGCCATTTTCTTCTGATAAAGATAATAATTGTTGCTTGCTATTTTCAAAGACAATCTTCAAAGAGTTATGATGATTATCGAACGTCCTGCAAATAAAATAAGAGTAACGCCGTACCGATTATTCTCACTTAATTTTACCAGACAATTTACATTCACTGTATAATATTTTACAATACAGATTTTTTTTTCTCCTTTAAATTCAACAGATACAATTTACCTCCAGTGAATAAATAACATTTTACAATGCAAATTGTTTCTCTTTTCAATTCAACAGATACAATTTACCATCAAGTATACTGTTTTACAGAACGAGTAAATTACGAGTTGCTTTTCAATTTGACAGACACAATTCACCTTCATTGTATAGATCGCAATTGACATGAACATCATCTCATCAATATCATATCAATACTTTAAATGAAAACTCGGAAGACCTCTTAATATCTGGATATAGCGGAGGGAACCAAGTTGGCAGGAAGACCTCAACGAACCACTTTTAAAAATCAAAAACTTGGATTTTTGTCCTCGAAAAAAAATGAACAAATCCCACAATGTTAAGCATCAGACGGGTACCGCGTATTCAAGAAAATGGATTTGAAAAGTTGATTTTGAAATCAATTGAGTAAATGAAAATGGATCGTGGTAGATGAATGGATAATGGTACATAAAAATTCGGCCGTTTGGTGCCACTTATAATTATGTAGAATTTATTTTTGCCACAATTATTGAAGGAGAACTTCTTGTTAACTGGCTGGAGGCGCGCGTTCATATCAGTTTGCAGTCATTAAGGAGTTATTTTGATTGCATCGCCACCTGCTTTCGGGCCTGTGGATACAAGCCGAGGGCTCATGAATCGCATTTGCGATTGAGATTGCCTTTGTGCTAATAATAATTGTTATGATTATCATCCATCAGACAGCGTCAACGTTGTCAATGCTGTCCCGTCCCGTGACAACGCCAATCACTGTGGTATTTCTACAGTTGAAGCTGGGAACATTCATTGTATTGTTGCATGGGACAGACATTGACAAGTCTTCCAAAAGATTTTTTGTGCGTTTCATGAAAGGTCCTATCGGGTGTTTTATCCGACAAGGTCAGCTGTAGCCGCCAGTTACCATGGTAACAGTCAGACACCAGTGCCTCTCGGCCAATCAATATCAAGGAAAGTTGTCTGATCGGACAACTTCTCTCACGGCACTTTTTAATGAGACGCTGTCCCGGGGGCGTTTCATGGAAACACCTGTCGGCTGGTTTATCCAACAGGTGCTGTTTTATCCGACAGTTACCACAGTAACGGTGCTTTTCAGCCAATCAAATTTTAATGAAATTTGTCTGATCCGACAACTTATCAGACGACACATGCTGATGAACGCTCCCCATGCCAGAACTAAAATGTCTGATGATCTCAAGCATAAAGATCTCATGCATGATGGTGGTGGTGGTGACGTCTGACGCGGAACCCATTTGATGCCAAACAACGTCTTTTACATTTGCATATTTAAAAAAACAAAATTATTTAGATACTATTGGTTTTACAAGCTCTTCGTTCTGTTGGGTGTTCTGCCAAAGAAGCTCCTTCACGTCTACGTCACTGAGAGGTTTGACGGCGGGTATGACGTGGAGGCTGAAGGTGGTGCAGCATTCTCCCCGCTTGTTGCGGGCCTTGTAGACGTAGAGCCCGGCGTCGTCTTCTTTGGTGACGAGGATCTGGCAGTAGCAATCGCATTTGTCGTTCCAAACCTTGAACCGACCGCCGCTCTTCAAGTCCTCGTCATCCAGGATCCAGTGTACTAAAAACAAGAAGAAAGCAGAGGAATTGGCGAGGGATGTACAGAGAGATTTGGATTAAAGATGTATCTTTGGCACTTTATTCTCTTTTTTATCCCAACCCTTTCTAGACACAAGAAGATAACATTCAGAACTTGTTACAATGTCAATGTATAATGCTTTCCAGCGTCTCTAAACTTTTTGCGTAACATCCGACAAGATCAAGGTCCTACTAAACAGGTAAGACGCCCGAAAATTTGCAGTGACATGAAGGTTGCCACTGAAACTTGTCATTCAGTGTCGATGATATTGACTGAAAAGGACCGTTCCGTTAATTTGCAGTGACATGAAGGTTGCCACTGAAACTTGTCATTCAGTGTCGATGATATTGACTGAAAAGAACCGTTACTTTGGTGACTATTAGTGGATGAAAACATGACTGTCATTGATGACACCTTATGAAACGGTGCCAGTAGGTCTGTTAAATTCACATCTGTCTGTCTCGGACCCTGCCTTTCTAAATATCCGGACTATGATTCGTTTTTAGCAGGTTATTACGCACGACGATTTCAAGAACAAAGTAAATCTATTGAAAATCCCAGCCATGGCGTAATTTCCTTCAGCAAGAAATGTATCCTCATTGTGCTGCACTCAACCCAGGTGAGGTGAATGGGTACCCGGCAGGATTAATTCCTTGAATGCACTGACCGCTGAAAGGCAGCTCGAGCTAAAGCTGGGGTAATAATAATAAACAATGCGCCTCGGAATAGATTATTTCTAGATATATGGCGCTATATAAATGCCTATTATTATCATTATTATCAAAATACCCGTCAAATGACAATGAACAGCTGGCAAGTCTTTGTCGAAAATTGGTGAACCGAAACAGCAGTTTCGTCCGAAGTTTAGGGGATGACGAAAATTGCAAATTTGTCATTTGTCAAGAGTCTAGGACGAAACTGCTAATTTTGATCCCAATTTTGGACAAAGACTTCTCGGTTGCTCATTGTCATGAAGGGCGTTTGACGATCCATTTTTTCATGTTCTTGAATCCGACGGTCGTCTTGAAAGCGAAGACTCCCATGTTATACCAACTACTGTCGAAAGGTACTGAAAACATCAAATGTGATTAGTTGAGAATATGAGAGGCGAGCATGAAGGAGAATTGAAATTGTTGTTGCTGAATATAAGTTCATTGAAACGGGAACGTGTCTTAAGTCTTCCATGTCTTCGGGCTCCTACAGGATTTTCGTAGTATCACTAACCTGATTCGGGTTCTTCTGTAAGTCTGCAGAACAGGTTGACTCTCTTGCCTTCTTCAATCGACCTCGACTGTTGACGGACCTCGATCTTGGGCCCCTTGTAGCTTGGCTTGTTACCAACTGAAGGGAAGAATGAAAGCCAGAGACAGGCGGACGAACAACCAAAACCGGGAAAACGAAAGTCAAGCAGAGGGGGACGAAATTAAGAGACAGAATAAGGGCAGGTAGAGCCAGATCAGGGAGAAGACCAACGGACAAATTGAAAGAGAAACGGGAAAGGAGTCAACCAAAAGCAGAGGAAGAGAAAGAGAGAGAAATAGAGACAAACAGCCACGTCAAAGACATACGAAAAGGAAAGGATAGCATTTTCAAACGCCAATGGGCAGAAGAAAGGAAGAAGTGGACACACATGCAAAGGATGATTAACAGAGGAACATACACGGATGACAAGAAATGGGGTAGGTGACGAATGGGTGGAGAAAAAGGATGAGAAACAACATGGATGGAGTGAATGAATAAGTAAATTATGGTATGGTGATATGAACACAACCAACACTCATAGACAGTTGTGTAAAAAAAAAATGCTCAATACGCTAATTGAACATCTTGCCAAGTTGACATGTAAGGTAACCTTTCATTTTTACACAACCTTTTTTTGAATACATGTACAAAGCATTAATGTTGATATTTTTATAGCTTGTAATACAATCACATCAAACTTAATTGCATATAACCATGTTTTTACAAATGAAATATATACATTGCGTTTTATTGCAAGCATTGTCTAGAATTTTTTCATAAAATGAATTGTGTTTATTTTCAAAGATTGGAAAATGTGATAAATTACCAATATGAATATAACATAGTCTTGAAATGAGCCGATGAGATTTTTTGATAATTTTATTTTCATTCAAACAGTATTAGGCAGGAATGAATGATTAAACGAATGATGAGATACCTTTTATATACATGTATATTATGTATGGATTAATAAATTGAATTATGGAATGTAGAGATTTCTGAGAACAAAATAATGTAAATGACATGATAACCCTTGATGACAACGTGGCTAACAGCAAACGCTTTACTTTTTTGATGGACAAAACTGGCAATTAAATAAAACTTTGGACACTTTATGCAGCAGACGTCGCTTAAAAGAATGTCAGAGATATTAAATAATATTGCGAACCAAGACAGCTAGAAATAGTGAATTTAAAGAGGAAAGAGAAGATCATCACAATATCGCATTTTTATGGCAGCCCATTTCGTTTGTTTTTGTTTTCTTTCTGTTGCAAATATAAACTTCTTTTTTATTTTGTCTTATTTTGATATTTAAGTTGCACTATGGGGAAAGTGTAGAATGAAAATCAATTTTACTTAAAATTTGAAGTAACATCACATAATTTTGTCATCCTCATAAGCAACTAATTTGCTGCATAGATAACTTCTAACGTGTATATACTGGGTGTATAAAAAAAACGTATAAAAGGTAACCGAAGTTTAAAGGTCTGCTATCATATATTATTCTTGATATTTATATTCTACATCCGTCAGTAACTCATCAACTTTAATTAAACATCTTGCGTCCGTCAATAAATTTTGAAGGGAAAACTCTCATGAAACCAAAACCTTGCACCAAATTGGCTTCGTGCATGTACATTAAAACCCAACACTTAGAAAAAGTGGGTTTTGTACCCTTCGCCTTCGATAGACTATAACTATGTGACCCATTACAAATGTGATGCAAGGTAGGTGTCAAATTAAAGTTAATGAGTTACTCAATTATTTAAAATAGAAATTACAAGAATAAATCAGGTATTATTGATATAGCTGACCTTTGAACTTCGATTCACCCCCCTTTTTTTTTATAGAAACACCCTGTATTTAATCCTGCTATTCTTTCCATGCGACGACCCAAATGAAAGTTAAAAAATGATTAAATTGGATATGGAACGCTGCAGGTAAAAACGACTCGTCTTCTTTTGGCAGACTTAAGCTCAAAAGAAAGATTATACAACCAAATCTGTTACTATGGCAACAGATTGGTTAAACTTTAAAATGAATAGGTTAAGAACGCCAGAAGATGACTTTGTCTTTCTGTCTGAGCAATAAAACAAAATGGAGGATGAAAACGTGGTCGGGTGAGCTTTTTCAAAGATGCAGACCAAAAATCAGTGAATTCCATTTCGTTTTTAAATGTTCGATACTTACTTGCTTTTGCGCAGAATTGATATATCGGTTTTATTATAAGGATTACCAGTGGAGAGGAAAAACAAAATAAATACAGATTTATCATATGAAATCACAAATAAAATATGATGGGCCTTATTTCAATCGTTTACATTGCAGAAAAAGCACAAAATGTATTAAACAACTTTTAAAACAGTTAGATGCTTGAATAATGTATTGTTACAGCCTAAATATATTTCTATCATAGCTTATTAATACACTCTAAAAAATATTGAGTAATTTTGCTCTATGAGGGTAATTATTGGGAATTTCTTTTGGGCATTTTTATTCATCCAGTGATGAAAATTGTACCCATTCTAAACCTCTAAAGCAACTGCTGCTTATTTTTTTTAACCTTACAGGACAATAAGCTTCCCGCGTTGGGTAAGATACTGCCCCAAATTTGGTTGGACACATAATTACCCTCATGCTGATCAAAATTTTACCCAATATTTTTTACATTGTACCTAAATTTGACAGGAAAGGTACAACATTAACTTTTCCCTCATTTCAAAATAAAAACTTTTATATATACATGCATATAAACGCTGTTAAAACAAACCTGACATTGTTCCTTAGCTAGATTCTCCTCAGTGTCTGAATTTCTTTTTAAGAACGTTAAATCAAATTGCCTGCCTCTTCACGTTCCCTGGTAATGTTCTACAAAGAGAGAGAGAGAGAGAGGTGATTAAAAAATATGGCCAAATAAAAGGGAATAGTAAATCAGTAAGTCCACATCTTACTTAGATCTGCCCCCAATAACAGGCTTTGACATAAGGGTGTACAATCAACTGCGCCTATAAAACGAATGTTGTGATTGGTTGCGGTTTTCTCTGGACTATGTGTTGATGCGACGATGATTTTGATTGGTCAGTGTAAGTTTTGCAATTATTCTGTTCTTGTATTACGTCACTGAGCCCTACACATAGAGATGTATACTAATTATTAGTATATATCTCAATGGCCATACACTCTAAATTGCAGGTATTTACAGGTGAGCTGTAGGAGGGTCGAATTCTGAATTAAGTTTTACTCCTATAGAATAATTATTAAATCGCGAGGGATTTAAATTCAAATCCTCGGGATTTAAAAATAAAGTTTTAGGATTAAAAATAAATCCAGAATTTGATTGGTCCCTAAATTGCATGGATTTAATGAATCCCTGCAATTTAGAGTGTGTTGATCGTCACGGCTTTGAACAGGATGGGATTTAATACCCGGTCGGCTTCAAAAGCGTGCGGAGAGAGCAGGGCGAATCAAGTATCGGTTTAAACCTGCCCCTTTAAGATATCTCCATCTCTCTGAACCCTAACGGTATTCACAGGGCAAGCAATTAAATGTTTTGATTAATGGCTGGTTATAGGTCAGTGGACACATACACGTCATTCAAGGAGCTAGACGGGTGTTTATCGAAGCCCTGTAGGTCGAATCCTCCCACCCCTCACGATAGACTACCCCTTGTTTGTTATACTTGTCATCAAAGCCTTTTTGACTGTGATTGGGGGTTACTTTCTTTTTTCCAGGATTGAGTATGATTGAACGAAGACCAGGGGCATAGGCGGATCCAGCTTTTGGCGAAAGGGGGGGGGCGCACTGCCGAGCGGCGCACATATTTTTGCACTTCACCGGCGCCATAAAAGAAAATGTTGAAAAAGGGGTAAAGTCTGACCCTGTCAAATGCTCTTTTCAAAATGTAGGATTTCCAGTCATGCCATTTTGCATGACCACACGCAGATAATATTTCCGGGGGGGGCAAGACTCGAAAATTTGGTGCACATCTCACATTTGCACACTTTTCATAGTTTTTATGAAATGTTAAGGGAAAAAAATTGTTTTTCACAACAGCAGATCGCGAATGTGCCCCCCCCCCCTTCGACCCTTGCTGCGTACGACCATTCCCTGAAGTCCACTTAAACATATCTCATTATAACAGAAAATATACATCAATTTAAACATATAATATTTCTAAAACATATATAGAGAGAGACTGAAAAACTTATTAAAGAAAGAAACAAGCAAAAAGTAACACAAATTATGCATGTTATGTGCGATTTCAAAATCTCGTGTATTAACCCTTTTATTGCGATGAGGCCAATACTTTTGTATATTAATAGAGATACAAGTTTTTTTTTACTATATGTATATATATATATACACAGGGGCGTCGATCCTTTTTTAAGATTTGGGGGGCAAAATCATGAATCAACTTTCCAAAGGCGCTCGATATCACACAAAACAAACAAACTCACACACACACACACATATGCATATGTATATATATATTTATATGACTCATGAGATAGAAACACATATCTCACCAACAAATTAATGCGAGCGCGAAACGCGAGCTGAAATTTTTTGGTATACTGACCTGAAAACAGGAAAAAGGTGCCTGTTTAGGACTGTTTGTAGTAACTCATGAGGAGGATACATATCTCACTACACAGATAATGCGAGTGCCAAGGGCGAGCTGAAATTTCTTTATATTCTGACCAGAAAGCTTGATATTCTATGCATTTTTGTTACCAATGATTAAGATGGGTATCTAAAAAAACAGTAGATGCGAGCGCGAAGCGCGAGCTTAAAATTTTGATATTTAGATCTGAAAAAATGACAGTTTAATGGACGTTTGTAATAAAGAACAAGATTATATCCAGCAAAAGATTATTGCAAATCGAAGCGGGAGTTCTTTTGACGTTTAGTCCTGAAAAAGGGACATTCTATTCACCTATTTAATCATGAAAAGTATGGGGTTTTGCTACAGAAATGATGCGAGCGCAAAGCGCGAGCTGAAAATTTTTATATTCCAATCTGAGAAGCGGATAATTTAAGCACGATTTTAAACAAAGAACGAGTTGTGTAGCTCAATTTCAATATACGACTGGTTGCGTAATTATACACTCCCGGTACTAGCAACGGGTTTTAGCAAAGTTTTGGGCTAAAATGTCGAATCATCTTCATAAAACACTATAGTAGCTGTCTTAAACTAAAGGCCATAGAGATGGCACAATGTGGAATGTGTAAAGAAGAAAAAGTGACTGACCTTCTTTTTATTAAAGCATTGGAAAATAAGATCATAATTAAAGGATTTGCTCTACGCTTTTGTATGATTCTGGGATTTTTTAAATAAATTAAAGATTTCATGACATCTGCATGTCATTCTGTGGGCAACTGCCCCGCCCCAGTCTACTCTGTAAGGGCATGCAATAAGCTTTGTTATGACCATTCAACAATAAAATGTATAACCAGGTGCCGCTGATCATTCTTGACCGGCGCCGATCTAGATTTGGTTGGCAATAGGCCCTTCTTCATTATTCTACCGGCGCCTCATTATTGGAACCAGGGGACGCTGATTATTCTTGACCGGCGCCGATTTTTTTCAGAACAAGTAGTGCTGATTATTTTTACCGACGTCACGTAAGATTCAGGCAGCGGCAATTCATAATTGACTGGCGCCGATTTAGAATCAGGAGGCGCCGATTATTCTTGACTGGCGCCGATTTTTAACCAGGTGGTGCTGATTATTATTGTCCGGCGCCGATTTAGATTTAGGTGGAGCTGATTATTCTTGATCGGCGCCAGTTAAGACTCAGGCAGCGCCGATTAATAACCAGATGGCGCTGATTATTCTTGACCAGCCCCGATTTAGATATAGGTGGCGCTGATTATCCTTGATCGGCGCCGGTTACGAACTCAGGCAGCGCCGATTTTTCTTTACCGGCGCCGATTTATAACCAGATGGCGCCGTTTATTCTTGCCCGGCGCCGATTTAGATTTAGGTGGAGCTGATTATTCTTTATCGGCGCCGGTTAAGACTCTGGCAGCGCCGATTTATAACCAGATGGCGCTGATTATTCTTGTCCAGCCCCGATTTAGATTTAGGTGGCGCTGATTATCCTTGATCGGCGCCGGTTAAGAACTCAGGCAGCGTCGATTTTTCTGTACCGGCGCCGATTTATAACCAAATGGCGCTGATTATTCTAATCTGGTGCCGATTTAGATTTAGGTGGCGCAGAGTATCCTTGATCGGCGCCGGTTAAGACTCTGGCAGTGCCGATTTTTCTCGACTGGCGCCGATTTATAACCAAATGGCGCTGATTATTCTTGTCCGGCGCCGATTTAGATCAAGGTGGCGCTGATTATTCTTGATTGGTGCCAGTTATATGCAAGCAGCGCACTGCTGATTATTTTTAACCGGCGAAGTTGTTGGGAAAAGGGTAGTTAAAAAGAAAAGATAAGGAAGATGATATGATTGTGCTTTGCTGGAGGATAGTCTTTCCTTACTGTTGCTATCAGTGTATAATTTTTTTAAGCGGCGCCTTTTCTTTTCTTTCCTTTATTTTTTCAAGCAGCGCCTTTTCTTTCTTTTACTTTTCTTTTATTTTTTTTGAGCGGCGCCTTCGGCGCCGCTCAAATATTAGGAGGAGGGGGGGGGCGCGCGGGGGGGGGGGGGCGCGCGCCCCCTGCGCCACCCCCCCTGGATCCGCCACTGAGGGGCCTGTTTCATTAAACTTGTTATAATAACACATTTTCAGTGACAGTTAAAAGCTACCGAAATCCTTCAATCTGATTGGCTGATAGTAAGTTTGTTATAGAAATTATGCATTTGTTATTATAACAAGTATTTGTGAAACGGAACCCTGGAATGGAAAGGGTTGGTACCGGAATTATTCCAATGGGGGGGGGGGGGAGGAGATGCGGTGGAGGCAGTGGTGTACCTGGATAACCTGCTGGGAACCTGGGCAAAACATATTTGACATCTTAGGCATGTTAAGGGGGAATTATCTGAAGCCCCATCGCCATTTCCAGAACATTTTCCCTTCAAAAAATAAGAAAGATCTTAAAAATTCGATCGTGGCAAAAATGCCCCAAAGAAATAAACAAAGAAAAAAACTATGGAGGAAATTTTGTAATCCCTGCCACCCCTCCCCCACATGTGCTATTTCAGAATCACGTGGTATTCATTCTGTTCGCAAAGTTTTAGATCAGTCAACTTAGCGGTGACATTTTGAACAAATTAGATTTCCAAATGACCTCGATCCCAGCTGTCTATAACTTCCTATTTGGTAGATCATCATGAACACATACAGAAACGGGCAATTTCAAAGGTATATGTTTAGCCTTAATTTTCGGGTAACTATATGAAATTTATTTCATCCTAACGTCTTGATTTAACACAACTGCCAAAATTGAATTGTATTCAATTACCAATCTTCCCCGGTAAAAGGGAACAGACCGACAATTGATGTATTAAGGCAACATGGAGACATTAAATGGAGTCATTGTTTGTAGCACAAGCCGGTAATATTTTTACCCCATAGCTATTTCAACGTAACATTGCGTAACATTTACAAAATGTTTGGAATCTTTACCCAACCAAAATGCATGTTCCCATTTCACCCAATTTTGGGTAAACCTTTTTTTAGAGTGTAGGCCATTTAAAAAAAAAACAGATTTTCACGCTTCCCAAAAATGACCAATAAAAATATAACCATAGTAAACAACACCATTATACTTACCGATTTGACCCTGTTCTGTCCGTATATGTCAGGTTATTATCTGTAAAAACATATTAGGAAACAATACGGTAATTAATAAACCGTGCTTTAAAGATGCTATCTTGTCATTCACTACGGATATTTCCAAGTTGCCCATTGTAATGCCTTCTAATTCTATCTGTGGTCTTTCTTAATGTTCTATACATCTTATTACCGAAATACAGTTTTATAAGTTTACCCAAGAATTCCTATACATTGATACTTTATTGATTTTAAACGCCATTTCGGGAACTTGACTGGATATTTTTGTAAGGGGTTCGCTACCGGTAAATTGCCAATTTGTCCACTGCCAACTCATCCACTCACCACATGGTCTAATTTCATTTTAGTTTAATGCCATTCCGCTCATCACCATTTCGTCTAACAACCATTTGGTCCAAGCATCACTTCGTCTAATCACCATTTCGTTTATGACAATTTCGTCTCATAACCAGTTGGTCTAATGTCCAATTAAATTTCATTCATTTTTCACAATTAACACTTAGTCCAATTATACCAAATGGCCTGTGGACTAAACGGCTATTTGACCAACTGGTTATTAGACGAATTGGTGAATGGACGATTGGCACCTAGACCATGTGGACAGTGGACGAACTGATGGTAGACCAAATGATAGTAGACGAGTTGGCAATCGGACGAACCGGCATTCGACGAATTGAAAATAAACATCGCCACCTACCTAGATAAATACTATTTCACTTACTTATTAACTTACGCTTCTGCAGTTGTTTCACGTTTTATTTTATGTATTTTTTCACCAAAATAAGCGTAAATGGGACACCGAACTCTAAATTAATTTGATCAGAATGAAAAGGTGGACTGTACAAAACAGTTACCATGGTAATCGGTTGTTTAATAGTACCTTACATGTAGAGCATTTGGGAAAATACATTTATGTTTCCAAGACATAGTGAACAAAACTGTGGGCAAATGAGGGGGAGTGGGGGTGATAATGTCACATTTATTTATCTATTGTATATATTTCAGATGTCATAAAATTAAACCCACTGGATAGGTCAACTTATCAGTTGTTGAATAACAACAGCTCGACATTTGCATACAAGACCTCATGTATAATTTATTACTTTTTCCCTATAATCCATTAAACTTGAAACACCATAACTAAGTTATGTATCATCCGATTAGTAATATCATATGGCCCACGTTTAATCATTGTTACAGACCTATACAACAGTTGATTTAGCTTTGATCTATCTCACATGGAAGAGACAGATGCGGATCGGAGATTCCGTTACAAGTGGAACAACACCAATAAATGCGGGCCCCAAAAAGTAAATAAAACAGGGGTGCCAGGACAATGAAAGACGACTTAAAGAGACATGATTGTTTTTCTTTTGAATAAGACTGGTATTATAGTAAATCTACCCAGATCTACCATTTCATATTTATCTTTTTCTTTTCTCCACTTCCCCCTCTCTTCTAACCAATTTTCCCCCCCACTTTTCTTCTTTTTTTTATACATTATTTCAATTCCATAGCTCAAAGTTTATTTTCATAGATACACGCACATGTATAAAATGTCATGGTTTACTTTTAACTTTTTCAATACATGACCTGATAGTTGAAATTCTACGTCACTATGTAATTAGGGTAATTGTTTTGGTCTAAGAAGAACAAATATTATATATACTATGAAATATGTAAATTTATTTTTAGAACCATAGCCCGAAGATAAACAGAGTAAATATCGGAAATCTTCATGTGTGTGCGTGTAGTTTGAAAATCGGAATTTACTTTGAAAAAAGTACGTTTCTTTTCTGACTTGTTCACTTTCTCAGACTACGGTGAGGTTGTGTGTGTTTGTGTATGTGTGTTTGCATAGTGTAAGGGTGACTGTATGTATGTGTATTGGAGTGGGGTGGGGTGGAGTGTACAGTGGTACCCCCGAATGACCTACTGAGATGAGCGATACAATTATACTCCAGTGACATAGCTTACGTCACTGTGCAGTGTACCTCGTAAATGATTAATGAGTATTGTGTGTCGCGCATGCATTGATTACGACATATCATACACAGACAATATGGGTAGGGGTGCCCCATGACCATTTCGACGGGGATGTCTTGTTTTTAGTTCAATCGTGAAATGATTGTTGTATAATTTAAATAAAGAAGACACAAGAACCAGTTAGGCGCTGAGAACCCGATATCCCAAATCATCCTCAAAACCTTATCAAACGAGGAATTTGAACATCTGTTTCCGATATGCTGACATCATTTTGATAAGGGTGTGCAAATATCAACAATTTGGGCCATATCTTTGTAAAAAAAATGAATAATTCATACAAATGAAACTACCCGACTTATATCATTATATATAGGAGCATAAATAGAATGGCGTTGGAAGATATACAAATATATTCGAAGGATATACGAAAAATAGACAAAAAAGCGACTTGAAATTATGTGCATTCTAAATGTCATTATAATGTCAGCCATTCCGATATTTCTAAATCCATTTTCTGTATTTTTCCTATTTATCTATCTATTTATAATATATTTGTTATTGATTGATTAACTTTATTATTTTCATTTATTTTATTTATTTCATTATATTTATTTGTCTATTTATACATTTATGTACTTCTTTTCTTGATTTTTATTCTTTTTAGGGGGATTATTTATTCAAAGCCAATTATGACTTTTCGATACTTTTCTTTTATGTAGGTCCGATGTGAAATGAATATAATAATTATGCATGCGCCTCACAGATGTATTTATTTTAAAGTTGTCATAATTAAGATTCCACATACATTGCTCTTTTATTCTGTCCATTGAATGGAAATAACACGCGATTATTATGATGATAATGACGATGGGTAACATTAATCTACTTGCTATTATTAAACTGATTTTGTTTTAGCAAATAAGTCGGAAATATTCACTCCTCATCAATAACTGTTCCGAAGAAGCCCAATATCTTCGATTCAATACTCTTTAAGGTAATACAAAGGCATTCATGACGTCAGTGGTAAAAGAGCTGTAGGATGTATTATCATGTTCACGAATTGAATTGCGGTCATGTCAAAACTAAGTAGAAAGTAATGATGTCTAGTGCAATAGAATTCCTGTCTGTCTAACATGAATATTGGGGCCATGCTCAATATACCAAATGTATGTAAAACCTCACCCATTGGTAATTGGATGATTTGAAATTTCCTGGTTCAAATTAAAAGTCCTGAGCAAAATTGGAAGCAATAAAAGTAGTGGGCTAATGTCTATACAACAGCAGTAATGTATACAGTAGTACGTGATAGCAGAAGTAATAGTAAAAGTAGATTTAGAAGTAGTAGTAGTAGTAGTAGTAGTAGTAGTAGTAGTAGTAGTAGTAGTAGTAGTAGATGTGACGTTGCTTGTGACGGTGGCGGCGATGGTTGTAGTAGTAGTGGTAGTGGTGGTGGTGATGGAAATGTAGAAGTAGTAGAAGTAGTAGTAGTAGTAGTAGTAGTAGTAGTAGTTTAGGAGTAGAAGTAGTAGTAGTAATAGTAGTAGAAGGGAATTCGTCGTCGTCAAGTATAATAATAATAATGATACGCAGTTCTTGTATAGTGCATATCACATTATGGCATAATGTCCAAGCTTCCAAAGGACTTGGACATTATTACCACGGGTGTAGCTCAAGCAGCCTTCCAGCGCTCAGTGCATTTCAAGGAATAAATTCCTGCCAGGTACCCATTCATCTCACCTGGGTTGAGTGCAGCACAATGTGGATGAATTTCTTGCTGAAGGAAATTACGCCATGGCTGGGATTCGAATCCACGACCCTCTGTTTCAAAGTCAGAAGACTAATCCACTGGGCCACAATAGTAGTAATAGTGGTAGTAGTAGTAGTAGTAGTAGTAGTAGTAGTAGTAGTAGTAGTAATAGTAGTAGTAATAGTATAGTAGTAGTAGTAGTAGTAGTGGTAGTAGTAGTAGTAGTAGTAGTAGTAGTATATAGTAGTAGTAATAGTGGTAGAAGCAGAAGAAAAAGAAAAAGTAGTAGTAGTAGTAGCAGTAGTAGTAGTAGTAGTAGTAGTAGTAGTAGTAGTAGTAGTAGTAGAAGTAGTAGTAATAGTAGTTGAAGCAGTAGTAGTATATTATCAGTAGTAAAAGTGGTAGCAGCAGCAGCAGCAGCAGCAGCAGTAGTAGTAGTAGTAGTAGTAGTAGTAGTAGTAGTAGTAGTAGTAGTAGTAGTAGTAGTAGTAGTAGTGGTAGTAGTAGTAGTACTGTAGTAGTAGTAGTAGTAGTAGTAGTAGTAGTAGTAGTAGAAGAAATACTGGATAGGGCCTATATGTCCACATGGCATATGAACATGAAAGGCATTGCGGAGTATTTTTAAAACGTTGCTGTTTCGTGAAGTTTGAGCGGATCGAATATGTTATTTGTACATTATAGTTACAAATAGAGTACCGTATGAAGACAGTATGATATTAGATGTGTATATGACTGTATGCCACGGGGATACCTCATCGGATGGTACTGGTGACTGGTGTCAATTACATTGCGATGCACAGTGGGACACCGTGGATGGTATTTGTAGCAGACTGGTGGTATGCATTATGTTGGTAGCCATGGTGGTAATTGTGAGTTACTGGTGTGTAAGTAGCAATAGAGTGGTGGCGGGAAGACGTATAAGTGGTGGAAAAAGTGGTGGAGGGGTTGTTTTATCGCAGATTGAAGTCGTGGTAGAAGTAGAAGTGCATTCGGATTAATTAGGTGGTGCTGGTGGTAGTAGTAATGGTGATGGTGGTGGATTTGGTGATGGTAGTGGTGTTGTGGCGATGACGGTGGTGGCGCATCTGTTGCTATGATGAGGGTGATGTTGAAGGTTAACATATAGGCCTACATGCATGGCATGTATATTGTTAAAGTGGTATACTTGGGATTTGTGGCGTTCATTACACGACGATGATGGTAGGCCGGGTGAAGCCGTTCGGCAATAACAATGTAGGCATTGGTATCGTTGTTGTTGTTGTTGATGGTGGTGGTGGTGGTATTGGTGGCAAGAATGGCTGGTCTGATAAATTGACGAAGGTGGCATGCAAGGATGGCACAGGTTGCGGAGCCAAAGGGGAAGGGTGGTAGGATTCGGAAGTGGTGTTATCCTCTCTTTTCGGCAATATAGATAACAATGATGGTGTGGAAATAGTGGCATTAGTTATTCGCAGCTGTGAACGATTGTCAAAGGTTTCTTTTGAGAGGATATGGGGAACAGCCCTCACACCAATGAACCCGGCAAGGGGGGAGTGAAAGGAAAAATGAATAGGGGGGCAAATGAAGGAAGGCGAAAGAGAGAGGTTGAGATTTAAAGAGAATGAACCACTACACGGACTCTCCATTATTAAGAATTTGTAATACTATTCGCTATTTTTTTTTAGTATAAAAGGCATGGAATAAGGTGACCATGCTGCGGTGTTTGATCATTGTTTAAGTGGCCCGAACATGGAGTCGTGTGTGTGTGCAGCGCTTTGTAACCGAAAGGAAAAGGCGCTATATCAAATAAAATTAGCTTTGGAATGGATTGGATTGTATATGTAAATGAACCATGGGGAACTTAACTCTGACTTCATTGTTTTTACAGAAAGATATAACGTTGATATATTTGCATACATTGCATTTCATTTCATTTTTTTCTTCTTTTGATTATTTGTATAAGTACTACTAACATTATTATTTTCATCATTACTCATATTTCTTTATTTTCCTTGACAGAACCTTAGATATACATAAACTTTATCATGCACTTCTTCCAAATCTGTGAGCATTTATTTTCCGCTTCTTTTTCTGTCCATCAACATTGTATTGAATAATTTCCGTTATAATGTTCTATTTTGATTTTCACCATATTTTTTCCACATGGCTCATGTTTTATTACATTTTTTTAAACAGCTTTCAAATTGATGTGCGTCCCTTGGTATGGTATATATCTTTTTATTGTATATACACCGCAGAGCAATATTATAAGATGCACTAGGGTACTTATGAAAAATATCAGACGTTCCGTGAAGGATTTTTTTCGATGTAGGCCTACCCCACATCCATATAAAACTGCATTCAAATTCGATAGACTTGTATACAAGCTGCAATGATGTTTCATTTTATCATTTTCATATCACAAACATTAGCATGCACTATCAGATAGGACTGGCAATGTTTTATCACATAGGTATGTTAAAGACTAACAATGTTAAAGACGTCATGACAATAACAGATATACATTAGGGCGAGGCGATAGACAAACATGAGATAACTGAACATTCATAAGCAATGAAGTTTACATCTTTACGGATTGAGTGCATAACAGAGCGTGCGACCATTTCACATTTATTCATGCACTATCTACATCAGATGTAAACTTATTATTGAGCCATCACTTCCGAACATGCTGTATTCAAAATCAAAACACCTACCTTGGATGCTTAATTCCTTGTGAGTTTTTATGAAAGCGTCCCGTCGGGCGTAGTTAATGTTTTCTTTCCGTATGAAGTCCGCTACCAGTCAAATGGTATTCCAGAAAGGTTACTTGGGTCGTGTTATGCCCTACGCCATGAGTTTTAGCACAGAAAGACCGTGGATGATCCGCATGCAAGCGAGGCTGCGATAAGCGAAAGACGGAGGGGAGAGTATACTGTGCGTGTGATATAACCGACTATACCCCGTTCTCGCTCTCACACGCGTTGCACTAATCGAGATTCCAGCCCCGTTAATAATGAAGTATTTGGGTCCGACATTCGATCGCGAGGTATATGGTATGCGTTAGGGCATCCGAAGGGAGGTGATAGGGTCCAGCCCGCCATGTCTTTATAGCTGTCACCGGTCGCTGATCGGCTCGCATAGACAAATAATCAACCCTCCCGCGCTCTATACTCTAAATCATTCGTCAAATTTACCCAGTAATGCGTGTTAACAAATATTTCTGACATACCAAATGGACGGGATCAATTCAATACAGATATGTCGGGAGATATGTAGATGCTACTGCATGTCTATCAGCCATGCTTTACTCTAATTGGAAGTTTGAAAACTTTTAGACCGTGTATACTTAAAATTGTGAATACTTATTCTCATAGGAGCTGTTGTATCACATTTATTCATTTGGCCTGTATAGGAGATCTGCTTTTGGTTTCATAGACATAATATAATTTCTAGAAGATAATGAGGATTTGTTGATTGGGAATTAGACATGACAAAGATGCCCCCTTAAAAAAATCACTCCCTCGTTATTTGACCGATATGAAATTTTATGTAGTTTATCTTCCTTCATACTTTGATATTTCAAACATGTGTATAATCATAATTCTTTTGATGTTTCATCATGAAACATAAACATATACAAAACACAAATGCACTGTATTGAAACATATTTTATATTTTACCATTGAAGAAATAAATCAAACATTCATAACATATAATCGTATTATATGAAACCTATACACTTAAATATAATAATAATTAAATAACGTATAGGCACATAATGATACAAAGATGTATAGGCCTATATGCCTATAAACATATAAAATTCATGATTAGAATATAATCAACCACTCTGTTTATATTGATATTTTTATCCTGATGGAATATATTTGATAATGATAATATTGATAATAATGATTGTGGTTTCTAAAACTATTTAACTACGATATTAATATTTAACATGATTGTTTAAAATATGCCAATATAAATTTTTACCGTATTAATACGATCATTGTTAAGAGAAACCTTAACTTTTCTGATTATCATTATTCCTTTTGCTACAGGAACTGACATTTGTGTGCACTGAAATGATAACGTAGGCCTACTTGCTCTTCATCACCCTTTAAAACTCTTACTATTAAATGTCAGCTTTGGAAGTGATAACGAACGGACAGTTGGTGTGATCAAAGGATTTGCGCCAAAACAACATTGAACTTGCAGTTCTCACTTTTGTAAGCCGAGTATATAGAACGAGATCCAACGAGATTTTATTGCCAGCATTAATTGCCTCTTGAATCATGGTCTATGATGGGTAAACAGGGGTGAATGGCAGATATTGGGTGCATGTGACCGTGTGTGTGAGGGGGGGGGGGTGTTTCGTGAGAGAGGGAGAGAGAGGAAAGGAATGAGAGGGAGAGAGATTAGGGGGAAGGACGAGGATTCGAATACAGATACTATAGGAGACAGATTCATTTCTTGGATGTGGGTGTGCATGCGTGAGAGGGGGGGGGGGGGGGGGAGAGAGAGAACGAGAGGGAGTGTGAGGCTGCGTGTTGTTACATTTTGTTTCAAGACCGTGAAATTGTATGATTTATTGATTGATTGATTGACTTTATTCACTCACGATTAAAAACAAAATACAATAGTTACCCGCAATCAGCATATAGCTGTTTTTCAGCGAGGCCGTGGTTAAAAGAAAATACAAGAATACACAAGTTATTAAACAGTTAGACATTTCAAAAATAGGTATGAAATGTGATAATTCATATGATATCACGAAAAACATATTGAAAGATGTACAAGAGGGTGCGTGTGTGTGTATGCGGGTGTGTGGGTGTGTGCATGTGTGGTAAAGACGAAGATGGTCATTTGCTGCCTGTTTGTAGAATCAATTATAAATTATTCGAATAAGCAAGAAATTTAATAAAAATCATTCACTGAAGGTTCCGATCAACCTCCAGTTCCATACAAATCAGAGACTGTGCTTTTTCATCAAAACATTGTGCTGTGATATTGGGTGCCTGAAAATGATTACCTTTAAAATCATTTTGTCGATCCCTTGCTAGGGCGGATGGTAGTTACCTCCTATATTCCCAATCTACAATGAGGAATTAAAAATTACCCACAAGCAGGAACTGGAAGAAGGTCGGGGTCAGATGATAATGAGTTAAGACATTGAGGGGGTTGGGTTACAGGTCGACCAACAAGAGGAGATGGTATTACTTACAGAACCAATACCAGTGGCGGCTACGGCTTAAAGGACAAGTCCACCCCAACAAAAATTTGATTAGAATAAAAAAGAAAAATCCAACAAGCATAACACTGAAAATTTCATCAAAATCGGATGTAAAATAAGAAAGTTATGACATTTTAAAGTTTCGCTTAATTTCACAAAACAGTTATATGCACATCCTGGCTTGTATGCAAATTGGCAGACTAATGACTTCACCCACTCACTATTTCTTTTGTATTTTATTATATGAAATATGAACAATTCTAATTTTCTCCTCAATGTCATGTGAAACAAAATTTTATTCCTCCCTGTGGAGCTACCGTTATTTTAACACTTATGGTTAAGTCAAGTTGGTCCTAATTGTCAGATCTGTAAAAATTGAAATATCGTATAATTCAAACAATAAAAAAACAAAAGAAATAGTGAATGAAGGACATCATCGACTCTCTCATTTGCATATCGCTGAGTTGGGCATTCAACTGTTTTGTGAAAAATAAGCGAAATTTAAAAATGTCATAACTTTCTTATTTTACATCCGATTTCGATGAAATTCGCTGCATTGTGTTTGTTTGATTTTTCTCTATCGATTCAAATCAACAATTTTCTGGGGTGGACTTGACCTTTAAGTGAATCTTCAGACTGAGAAGGGAATGGAGGTAAGACATATAATTTAGTGACTCATTAGTCATTACATATTTAAACACTAAGGCCCATATTCTGAAGTCGGGTTTAAGTTAAACTCAGGTTTAAAGTTGTGGTTTAAGTATGGGAAGCCAAAAGTATCAAATTTGTCATTAAGTTGTATGTTTCTTATGTTTACTGTGCTCTTTCCAGATTCATCGATGGTGAAGCCAATAATCTTTTTATACTTCCTAGACAATTATGAATGATTTGAGAGCCAAATGAGCTGAAGTATGATATCTCTACTATTAGTGTTTTATATAACAATTGGCTCGCCAAACTTAAACCACAACTTGGGTTTAAGTTAAACCCGACTTCAGAATACGGGCCTAAGAATTTAACATTAAAACACATGCATTATACGGAAGTTGGGAGATTTTAAAGAAGAAGTTACTTGGGCAGCAAAAATAGAATGTGAAATCAAAGTGAGGGAGGGGCAAACACATAAATATGTTATGAAAACTGGCCATCTTACAACTGAAAGAGGGGGGGGGGGGCTTGAAGTTGAAAAAAATCATTGTATTCGGTATTATTTTATGAAAGTCTCTTCCAGTCAGTTCCAGAGTCTCTTAAAACATGCTCGTCTCTTTACTCATAAAAGGCATATATTAAATCCATATTATTTCCAGAATATTTCAAGTAAATATTTCGTGTCAATGTTTTAGTTTATCATGAAATCATTCTTCATTCGATTTAATCAGCATTATTATTTCGACCATGAGCCATCTAGCCTTCATCTTCACCATTGTCACCATCATCATTAGACAAATTAGGATTTTAAATAATCAAAGAATATATAGTCCTATCTCCCTGGAAGATAAAGAAACTGGTCCATAATCGGTTTATATAGTCGCTTTGCAGTCGAGCAATTATCGCGATCATATATTATTTGCTCCAGATCCATAGACATTGCTAAATAAAAAAAGAGGAAACAATGAAAATAAATTTTAATGAAATTTAATTGTCGTAATAATTCATTTATTCGAAAAGAAACCGTACGAGGATCGCACGGTGATAGTGCGGTCACTATAAAGGAAATGAGGGGTGTCGATGTTATCTTCAGTAGATCGCTCGCGCGGATAACGCGCCTCGACTCCACGGTCATGAATACAGTCATACACAAATCTAACGCGGAATTAACACACACACACACCCTCACCCTCACACACACGCACACACCCCGACTCACCCCACACTCAAACACACGCACAAAGTAAAAGACCTTCCCTTCAACATGAAGTGATTAGGCCTATACACTATACTCCACTACTTCCCATTTGTCATGCGCAGACGATAAAGTAATAGGCTGCTGAACTAAATTTGGGCAGGCACGATAGGCTATACTTCCCCGCCAACCCAAGACACCCTACCCCTGCAACACATCACGTGACACGGTTTGGGTTACACGAGACCCCAGCCGTTGTCAATCTCACACGCATTTCTTTGAGTATTATTTCCTGTCAACGTAAGCATGTCGATGTGTTTGACTTGTATGTGTTTGTGCGGGGCTGTGTGAGGGAGTCAAAATAGTGGTGAATGATGGCTTCTGATTTTTATCTTCATTTTTGTATCCTTTCTGTGAGTTTATGTCAAGAGAAACAAATAAAACGTCTTTTACAAAATACTGGGCATATTTCGAGCTTCCCATGACTTTAAGGGTTTCAAGGAACAACATTATTTTAAATAAGTAGGCCTAATTATAAAACAAAAAAATCAACTTCACAGAAAAGACAGGAGAATTCCCAATAGAAAATGTTGCAAAGAAATGTAACGTTTATGCTTATACTGTTTGGATGTAGAGAGGGTGGAGCATAAACTTAGAAATCTCCATACATAATATGTATGGAGATTTCTAAGTTTTTAGCGATAGAACGATAATAACATGAATTGAATTGCAATAGATCAATACAACTTCAGGAAACTAGCCCAAAGTCAAAGGTCACTTGGGGTCAATGAACTGGTATCTACTCATACAAAATTCGAACAAAGTTGAAAATTATAGGTCATTATAGTTTGATTGACTTGACGGTGGTCACTGGGTCAAGGTCAAGGGCTCGTTTCATTACTTTGATACAAATTATTACTTTGTTTAATTTCTTTGATAAAGAATTGATTTAACTTGTGTGAGATGGTAATTGGATACCACTATTGATAATTGTTTCCAAGTCAATGTTAAATGTCATTTTAGATCAATGAACTTTGGATGATTTTTATTCACATAATGTATGCCTATTTTTTTTCTCAAATTTTGACCCTAAAATCAAATAAGTTTGATTGATTGATTGATTGATTGAATTTATTCTTCTTCATTTCAAACAAATTTACAAAGTAAGTAAGAACAAATCAGAATATGAATAGCAGAAATGAAAAAAGGGAACTTACTGGAAAGCATCGCTTGTTTATGTGAGTCCCCTGAAATAAATACTGTTTGTTTGTTTGTTTTCATATTCCGCGTGCGGCTTGTATAACATGTATGTGGACGGTCATGTATCAGCAGTTATGTTAGTGAATAGAACAGGCAATTCATTGAAGGTCAAATGTAATTTTAGTTTTAAAAAAATAGATGAGAATTAATATTTTCTTATATAGTTTATAAGTAAAACGATCATTAAGCTTGTCTGTCAAATATAGTTCTGTGCGTGCATGTATAGGCCTATATACACGTTTTAAAAATATATTTCTATTTCTTTATTACATCACAAATGGGGAAAATTATTGTAAAAAGTCAGCAATTTTTCCTCAAAGGGACAATAAGACCACTCAACAGCTAGGGCATCCAGAAATGTCCCCTTTGGGTCTTGGATTATTTTAAAGGGTAAATGGAAAATTTTATGATGTAAAAATGAATGTAGTAATGCAGGTAAGAGACTGTCAGAGGTGTTCCAAATGCGTACTTCAGTTTAACATATATTGTTAATAATTTAAGTTCTAGGAATTTCATTTTCAAGTTTCTGTATTAAAGCATTTCAATATGCCTTTTGAATCGATTTGGCTGGGTAGATATGGCTTTATTGTAAAGAACTTCGGGTATTGTCATTAGACATCACATTTTCGCAGAAATTACACTATTTTTTTTCAAAGCATCATCGGGCAAGAATTTTCGAGAACATTCCGAGTATAGTCATGTTGACTTCAGTTCAAATAGGCCATACTAGGATACAGGGAATCTTGAAATAAAATATAACTTGAGACTCAAATTGGCAATTGGCCGACGGTATCAAAGTATTTTTGAACTAGAAATAAATGAAGCTATCATTGGGGCAAAAAAAATAAATTGTATGAAAATTGTGAAGTATATAAGACCTATACTTAAAAATAGTGGTTAAAGGGGGGGGAGTATTTCAAAATGCTCAGCCGCATTGAGACTCTCGTCATGAAACTGACCCTGGCTCTAAAACACATGGGTTTTTTTTTACTCTACCAGAGACTATCCAACGTGACGAGTGGCAAATAAGCTACAAGCTTTAGGTAACTGCACCCAAATTGAGGCACGTATCCAGAATTTTGCATCCCAAGGGGCCCAACCTAATTTTGGCGCCCCTGTGAATTTTTCGCCAGGCAATCATAGGTGCCTTAAATGTATGTTGAATTATATTATTTCATAATCACATGATAAAAGGCAATCGAAGATCACTTTTTTATGTGTTTATGAAAAAATAAATATCCACGAATATGTTGTAATGCCACTTTTTTTTAAAGAATAAATGCGACCAGAAAACATAGAATTTTAAGCACTTTGGGGTTTCAATTTAGTTTAACTTTTCATCAGAGTGGTAGGCCCTACTAAAATTATGTGTGCGGGAGCTGTAATTTCTTTACCATGGGTGCATGAATCCAGCTTTCGCCAACAAAGGGGGGGGGGGATATTTTCATCTATATATTTCCCGATCGGAAATTCTAAGCACTTTTTGCAACCGTGAACATGATGGGTATACATATCCAGTGGCGTAACTATGGTGAGCAGGCGCGGATCCAGCAGGGGGCCGAGCCGGCCCCGGCCCCCCCTATTTTTTGACAGCCTGCAGAAAAAAAGTGTACTCTTTATCTTGATAGAAACTACGAAAAACAGAAAGAAAAGTAAGAAATAGGTATTATAGTAATGATTTGCAATTTACAGCCTCGTAACGGCCGGCCCGACCCCTGAAAGGGGAAGAATTGGAAAATAAACTTTATATAGAAATTTTTGCTCACGCTTCGCGCGCGCTTTACCTATGTAATGAATCCCATTCAAGAGGATTAAATGACACTTCATATATCCAGTTCTGATATCAATTTTACACACAATATTTTAGCTTGCACATCAAGCTTTCATTATTTGTTTGATTTACACAAATTGTTATATCAAAATTTTCAGCTCGCATTGTTTGATTTATGAGATACCTATCCTCTTTGGAAATTCTTTCCAAAATTTGTCAAAATGCTCCTTTATCATGTCAGTATATCAAAAAATTAAGCTCGTGCTTCGCGCTCGCATTTAATTGTTTGAGACATAAAAGCTTGTTCTTTAATTTTAAATAAAAAGGCGCTTAGACTGTTCAGTTTTCAGGTCGGAATATCAAACATTTTGAGCTCGCGCTTCGCATTATTTAATTGGTGATACTTGTATCCTCTTCATTAATCACTACAAACAGTTCTAATTGAGTCTCTTTTCACGTTACTACAATAAAATTTCGGCTCGCGCTTCGCGCTCGCATTGTTTCGTTGGATACTTATCTTTGTTCATGATTACAAAAACTGCTCAGAATATTCAATTTTAAGGACATAAATATCAAAAAATTTAGCTCGCGCTTCGCGCTCGCATTATATATTAAGACCACATGAGATACCTTATCTTGTTTATAACAATAAAAACTAACATATACTTAAGACTTCGATCTTTAGTTAGAACTACACCCTAAAAACCAACAAAACAAAATCAGATTATAGCGGCCAATCGACAAAAATGTTGATAAAAATATTTTTCGGCCCCCCCTTTTGGCGAAAGCTGGATCCGCCCCTGGTGAGATATGTATACTCTTAATGGATTCCTAAAATATAGTCCTTAAAATATCCCTGTTTGGGATTATATACGAAAATTTCAGCTAGCGCTTCGCATTATTAATTTTGATCAGTGACATACATATCCGTTTAATGGCACTGTCCTTAAAATGTCTCTATTAGGTCAATATACCTAGCAACTGAGCTCGCTTCACTAAGTGACTCAAAATTTTTGCTGGTGCCCCCCCCCCCCCCCTAATGCCGTGACCCACGGTACGCCACTGTCCATATCCAAACAGTTGATGTGAGCGCGAAACGTGACCTGATAATTTTTGATATTCTGACCTCAAATATTGAAAATCTTTAAGCACTATAATTAAGAATAGGATGGGTATCTATCTCAACATTTTTATGCGAGCGCGAGCTAAACAAATTTTAATGTCCGAACCAAAAACTGGAAATTCTAAGCACTTTTGGTAGTTATGAACAGGATGGGTATCTATTTGAATAATTGATGCGAGCGCGAAGCGCGAACTGAACAAATTTTGATGTACCGACTGTGTACTGACTTAAAATTGAATATTTCAAGCTCCATATCAACTTTTATAAATTGACCCCCTCAGTTTATTCACTCGTGACCCGTCTTCATATTCTTTTTACCCTCTCCTTTCCTTTTTTTCTTTCTCCCGAAGTTTTTTATTATTGCGCCGCCAATAGGGGGAAGGGGGGGGGGGGAGGCGCTGTCTTATTCTCTTGGATCCGCCTTTGCTGACCCCTGCACTTAAAAAAATCTTTTAGGATGTGGTTGATAATAGCAATGTTTCTATGAACGTACATTATGCTAACTTTTATATTCTTGCTACTCCACAAACTGACTTAGCTCGACCACATAATGTATAAATATTATAATGCCAACACTATTATGGGAGGGGTGACCAGCAGATCTATAGTCACAAAAGGTGTGGAAATCGAAAGATTGACATCCATCAAAAGTAATAATACTACGTACGTACGTAATAAATACTACGTACGTACGTGATAAATATTACGTACGTACGTAATAATACTACGTACGTACGTGATAATACTACGTACGTACGTGATAATACTACGTACGTACGTGATAATACTACGTACGTACGTGATAATACTACGTACGTACGTAATAAATACTACGTACGTACGTGATAAATATTACGTACGTACGTAATAATACTACGTACGTACGTGATAATACTACGTACGTACGTGATAATACTACGTACGTACGTAATAAATACTACGTACGTACGTAATAATTAAATACTAAATAAATCCCTTTTGTTCAGGTCTGATTGTAATATCAGCTAGCACTATACGCGCTCGCATTTTGGTTAGTAAGAATACTTCTGTATGAATTCCAAAATTTCGCGTTCTCATTCGGCCTATTATTAAATGAAAAAAAATCCTTTTTAAGAATTCATAATCCTTATTGTCTCTTTTTTCAGATCGGAATATCAACCATATTTTCAGCTAGAGCTTAGATACAGGAACTAAAAATACCCAGAGGGAAAAACCAGTTCCACTGGACCAGTTAGACCAGTAGAATTTTAACTGGTAACTCTGGAAATTGGAACATCGGTTTACTGGTCTAACTGGTCATACTGGTCCAGTTAAAATTTTACTGGTCCAGATAAAAATTAAACTGGTCTTGAATTACTGGAATTTTATACTGGTCTTGTTTCTGGTGGTTGTTACTGGTCTCACTGGTCTTCATACTGGTATCCAATCTAATTCAAGCTGGTCTTTACTGGTATAATATATTTTCTATTGGTCTAACTGGTCCTCGTACTGGTCGAACTGGTCCTCGTACTGGTCTTACTGGATCAATTTATTACATGCATTTGGTTTGTTATATACCATGGTCAGTGAAATGTGATGGAAAAGATGGTTAGTAAATTAATCTTTCTGCTGTTATTTTAAATGTGATATATGAAATTACACATTTTCATTGTGAATTAGTTCACACACTTATTTGGAAAGTTTTTAAACAACAATGAGTGCCATTGCAAGGATATTCGATTCTAAATCCTGATTTTTCTTTTTGAAATAGAAAATATGCAAATGAGGTAAACCACGTGATCAGCATCATCAGAATTACTGGTATTACTGGTCTTGACCAGTTCAATTTCAAACAATGAACTACTTTAGACCAGTTGACTATATCCAGTGGCGTACCTAGGATTTTCCACAGGGGGGGCAAAACCGTCCGCCCAAAAATTTGACAAAAAAAAAAAAAAAAAAAAAAAAAAAAAAAAAAAAAAAAAAAAAAAAGGTCTTCAAGCTCGTCAGGGGGGCATTAGAGGTCTTAAAGCTCGTCAGGGGGGGGGGTAAAAAAGTTTTTTTCAAGCCCGTCAGGGGGGGCAAAGATACGTTTTTGCATGGGTTGTGACTCGTCAGGGGGGGCAGAGTGCCCCCCCTGCCCCCCCCGTAGGTACGCTAGTGACTATATCAGAGGAATATATCTTGCTTTGATCTTAATCATAATTAAAGGAAATAATTATTTTAATGATAATGTTAATACTTGATAATTATGATAATATTAATAATAATAATTACAATATCAATAACAATGGTAACAGTAATAAGAATGATAATAACAATGATCATAATAATCACAATAATAATAATTATGATAATTATAAGAAGAATGATGATAACAATGATAACGATAATAACTTTCTCTGAATTGCAAGATTCATTTTCCATAATTCGTCAAATGATGACTTGAAATAAAGTCATTATTTATTGGACCAGTAACACCAGTTTGATGAAAAACAATTTAACTGGTATTACTACTTTGCTTCAACTGGAATGCAATTGTTTGAACTGGTCTCCAGTTGATTTTTACTGGTCCAGTTAAAAATCAACTGGTCCAGTAAACATTTACTGGAAACCAGTAGAAATCTACTGAAAACCATTTATTGGACCAGAAACACCAGTTTGATGAAAAAAAATTTAACTGGTATTACTAAATGCTTCAACTGGAATGCAATCGTTGGAACTGGTCTCCAGTTGATTTTTACTGGTCCAGTTAAAAATCAACTGGCCCAGTAAAAATATACTGGAAACCAGTAAAATTATACTGGAAACCAGGAAAAATTCTTACTGGTCTTACTGGTTTTTCCTTCTGAGTAGTTATCCTTTTCATAATTGATGACAAAATGTGGTTAGAATGTCCCGTTTCTAGGTATATAGATACAAAATAGAGTATCCCGTTTTCTTAAATCTCACACTTTTCCGCTCGCGCTTTGCGCGCGCCGCATCAATTATTGTTTAGTTGCATTATATGTATTCCTTCGCGCTCGCATTATTCATGAAGGAAGATAACCATCCTTTTCATAATTACAAATATAGTATTCAGTTTCTAGATCTCAGTCTCAAACTTTTCCGCTCTCATCAATAAATTGTTTCTAAATCTGAAACTTTTGTTCGTGCCCTTTAAGATTAAAGTCGCACGTACGAGCTGCAAACAAATGATATTCGGACCTAAAAACTGGACGTTCTAAGCACTTTTTATAATTATGAACATGTAATAATTTTTTTTTTTCGTTGTCAAAAATGTCCGGTTTGGGGCTTCGTAGTTATGTCACTTTTGAGTGTTTACTTTTCAGATTTGGTTTAGCGCCCTCTTCGTTCGAAGAATTAAGGTGAACTTTGGCTCCAGAGACAAGTTGTCAAATAACGTGTGTGTGTGTGCGTGTGTGTACCATCGGCTGGTAGTATGCCATGCTGTCTAAGACTTCAAACGCGTCGGAGAGAGTGCATGGCAATTCGGTAAAACGAAGTTTCCGATATAAAGAGATAATAAAATAACACTATGTACAGTACGCCCGGGGGGGCCACTTACATTGACGAGTGGATACCATGCGCGACCCAAAAAACACGTAAAAAGGATGTCTTTTTCAAGAGAGGGCACGTTACGTACGTAACGTGATAAGGGTGTCAAAAACACAAAAATATTGAAAAAAGGGTATTTCCAGTACGTTGAGAGGCAAATGTCAGATCAGGGGAGGCAGGAGTACAATGGGTTTTTTTAAAGGGAAGAATAGTGTAGAATAAAAGGTATTATATATACCCAAATGATGATAGGTGAGGGAAGTGAACAATGATGTTTTTTAAAAAAAGAATGAATATACCTTACCTGAATATTATGGTGAAGCCAATTTAAAAGGAGGTGAGACAAGTTTCAATGGAGGTTTTAAAAAAGAATAAACTGTATTATGGTGAAGCCAATTTAAAAGGAGGTGAGGCAAGTTTTAATGGAGGTTTTTAAAAAGAATAAACTGTATTATGGTGAAGCCAATTTAAAAGGAGGTGAGGCAAGTTTCAATTGAGGTTTTTAAAAAGAATAAACTGTTTTATGGTGAAGCCAATTTAAAAGGAGGTGATGCAAGTTTTAATGGAGGTTTTTAAAAAGAAGTGGAGGCGCGATAGCTCAGTCGGTAGAGCGGGGGTTTCGGATTCCGGTGACCCGGGTCAATCGATTCCCAAGTGGTGCGCTAGTGCCCTTAATTGGTAAGGCATTTATCCTCATTACCAGGTCCCTCGGAGAGGACCTTAAGCTGTCGGTCCCCTGGTTGCTTGCTCACAGGCATTCGTGCTTTCTTAGCAGTCAGGTAAAAAACCTCGATATAACAATAAACTGTATTATGGTGAAGCCAGTTTAAAAGGAGGTGAGGCAAGTTTCAATGGAGGTTTTTAAAAAAGAATAAACTGTACTACAAATTTAAAAGGAGGCGACGCAAGTGTCAATGGAGGTTTTTAAAAAGAATAAACTGTACTACAAATTTAAAAGGAGGCGAGGCAAGTTTCAATGGAGGTTTTTAAAAAGAATAAACTGTATTATGGTGAAGCCAATTTAAAAGGAGGTGAGGCAAGTTTCAATGGAGGTTTTTAAAAAGAATAAACTGTACTAAATTATGGTGAAGCCAATTTAAAAGGAGGTGAGGCAAGTTTTAATGGAGGTTTTTAAAAAGAATAAACCGTATTATGGTGAAGCCAATTTAAAAGGATGTGAGGCAAGTTTCAATGGAGGTTTTTAAAAAGAATAAACTGTACTAAGAATTATGGTAAAGCCAATTTAAAAGGAGGTGAGGCAAGTTTCAATGGAGGTTTTTAAAAAGAACAAACTGTATATGGTGAAGCCAATTTAAAAGGAGGTGAGGCAAGTTTCAATGGAGGTTTTTAAAAAGAATAAACTGTATTATGGTGAAGCCAATTTAAAAGGAGGTGAGGCAAGTTTCAATGGAGGTTTTTAAAAAGAATAAACTGTATATGGTGAAGCCAATTTAAAAGGAGGTGAGGCAAGTTTCAATGGAGGTTTTTAAAAAGAATAAACTGTATATGGTGAAGCCAATTTAAAAGGAGGTGAGGCAAGTTTCAATGGAGGTTTTTAAAAAGAATAAACTGTATATATGATGAAGCCAATTTAAAAGGAGGTGAGGCAAGTTCAATGGAGGTTTTTAAAAAGAATAAACTGTATTATGGTGAAGCCAATTTAAAAGGAGGTGAGGCAAGTTTCAATTGAGGTTTTTAAAAAGAATAAACTGTATTATGGTGAAGCCAATTTAAAAGGAGGTGATGCAAGTTTTAATGGAGGTTTTTAAAAAGAAGTGGAGGCGCGATAGCTCAGTCGGTAGAGCGGGGGTTTCGGATTCCGGTGACCCGGGTTCGATTCCCAAGTGGTGCGCTAGTGCCCTTTGGTAAGGCATTTATCCTCATTACCAGCTAGGTCGACCCTCGGAGAGGACCTTAAGCTGTCGGTCCCCTGGTTGCTTGCTCACAGGCATTCGTGCTTTCTTAGCTAGCAGTCAGGTAAAAAACCTCGATATAACAATAAACTGTATTATATGGTGAAGCCAGTTTAAAAGGAGGTGAGGCAAGTTTCAATGGAGGTTTTTAAAAAAGAATATACTGTACTACAAATTTAAAAGGAGGCGACGCAAGTGTCAATGGAGGTTTTTAAAAAGAATAAACTGTACTACAAATTTAAAAGGAGGCGAGGCAAGTTTCAATGGAGGTTTTTAAAAAGAATAAACTGTATTATGGTGAAGCCAATTTAAAAGGAGGTGAGGCAAGTTTCAATGGAGGTTTTTAAAAAGAATAAACTGTACTAAATTATGGTGAAGCCAATTTAAAAGGAGGTGAGGCAAGTTTTAATGGAGGTTTTTAAAAAGAATAAACCGTATTATGGTGAAGCCAATTTAAAAGGATGTGAGGCAAGTTTCAATGGAGGTTTTTAAAAAGAATAAACTGTACTAAGAATTATGGTAAAGCCAATTTAAAAGGAGGTGAGGCAAGTTTCAATGGAGGTTTTTAAAAAGAACAAACTGTATATGGTGAAGCCAATTTAAAAGGAGGTGAGGCAAGTTTCAATGGAGGTTTTTAAAAAGAATAAACTGTATTATGGTGAAGCCAATTTAAAAGGAGGTGAGGCAAGTTTCAATGGAGGTTTTTAAAAAGAACAAACTGTATATGGTGAAGCCAATTTAAAAGGAGGTGAGGCAAGTTTCAATGGAGGTTTTTAAAAAGAATAAACTGTATATGGTGAAGCCAATTTAAAAGGAGGTGAGGCAAGTTTCAATGGAGGTTTTTAAAAAGAATAAACTGTATATATGGTGAAGCCAATTTAAAAGGAGGTGAGGCAAGTTCAATGGAGGTTTTTAAAAAGAATAAACTGTATTATGGTGAAGCCAATTTAAAAGGAGGTGAGGCAAGTTTCAATTGAGGTTTTTAAAAAGAATAAACTGTATTATGGTGAAGCCAATTTAAAAGGAGGTGATGCAAGTTTTAATGGAGGTTTTTAAAAAGAAGTGGAGGCGCGATAGCTCAGTCGGTAGAGCGGGGGTTTCGGATTCCGGTGACCCGGGTTCGATTCCCAAGTGGTGCGCTAGTGCCCTTTGGTAAGGCATTTATCCTCATTACCAGCTAGGTCCCTCGGAGAGGACCTTAAGCTGTCGGTCCCCTGGTTGCTTGCTCACAGGCATTCGTGCTTTCTTAGCTAGCAGTCAGGTAAAAAACCTCGATATAACAATAAACTGTATTATATGGTGAAGCCAGTTTAAAAGGAGGTGAGGCAAGTTTCAATGGAGGTTTTTAAAAAAGAATATACTGTACTACAAATTTAAAAGGAGGCGACGCAAGTGTCAATGGAGGTTTTTAAAAAGAATAAACTGTACTACAAATTTAAAAGGAGGCGAGGCAAGTTTCAATGGAGGTTTTTAAAAAGAATAAACTGTATTATGGTGAAGCCAGTTTAAAAGGAGGTGAGGCAAGTTTTAATGGAGGTTTTTAAAAAGAATAAACTGTACTAAGAATTATGGTGAAGCCATGCAATTTAAAAGGAGATGAGGCAAGTTTCAATGGAGGTTTTTCAAAAGAATAAACTGTATTATGGTGAAGCCAATTTAAAAGGAGGTGAGGCAAGTTTCAATGGAGGTTTTTAAAAAGAATAAACTGTATATATGGTGAAGCCAATTTAAAAGGAGGCGACGCAAGTTTCAATAGAGGTTTTTAAAAAGAATAAACTGTATTACAAATTATGGTGAAGCCAATTCTGAAATTTTCAGTGTTATGCTTGTTGATTTTTTCTCTTTTTATTCAAATCAACTTTTTGTTGGGGTGGACTTGTCCTTTAATGTAATTGTTGTAAAACAGTACTAAATTACTCCATAACAGTATCTCTTGTGAAAAAAATATTTGATTTGTATTAGGTCTACTCTGTGATTGTGTAGTTATACCTTGTTTCAATAAGTTCATTACAAGTTGAACATTAAACTACATCACACCAATGACAAAAGGGGTAGAAGCATAGTTTTGCAACCTTTACTTAAAAGTTCAGCTCTTTCAAGAAAAAGCTAATCTTCACCATATACAAAATGTGAAAATGGATTGTTTAACAACTATATACAAGATTATGTTCTGCCTTCTTGAAATGGTTGCAGGAGGCTTATTCCAGCTTGTGTGGCTAATTTTATATCCCGACAACTTAACCTTAACTAGGCCGGGCTTTTAGGGCTGTTCAGTGGCCAGGGGGGGGGGGGGTTGATTCCACCCCCCCCCCAAGACCTCGGTCGCCGATGGCGCGAGTGCCGCAAAAATTTGCACGCTGGTAGTGTGCGATGTGATCTACAAGGCTGTATGATAAAATTTTCAAAAATAATGAGATTTTATTTGATATGAGTTAATTATGCTAATTTATGCATAAATCATACTTTTTGTTCTAATTCACTAAATAAAGCTCCTAGAATGCAAATTTTTTGTAAAATTATTCTTTGTAGCATTCTTAACAATCTCAATTGAAAAAAATTGTTTTGGAAATCAATTTCTTATGTATTTCATTGTTTTATAAATTTCTTATGAATTTCTTTGTTTTTCAACCTTTTGTTTTTCTTTGTTTTTTTTTCACCAGATTTATTGCACAACCTTTTTGAAGCATAATTATGCTAAAATCAATTGATTTCAGCTGTTTAAAGTAAAAATAATCATATCTTTATGACTAAGATGAGAAAACTCAATTCGCATTGACTTTGTATATAAAATCACGTTTAGGAACAATTTTTGGTCAAATATGCACTTACAAAATGTTGCGTAATTTCAGAACCGTGTACATGGGGTCGTAAATTTGGTCTCAAAAGATGCGCAAGACTTTTTTTTGCAAGTGGTGCAGTCAAAAAAATTTGCGCGGCGGAATGATCGCAGAAAATGTTGAGGGGGGAGTTGATTCACCCCCCCCCCCGGCCTGTTTAGGGTTAAGAATCGTTGGTCTAATCAACTTTAGACTTGGTCTAAGTGTGTATAATTGAGTAGAGACGATCTGATCAGATTTTGGGGTTAAAAGTCAATGACTCATCAAATACATAATATATCCTGTTCTTGCCGTAACTCAGTAAAGAATCATGGATGGGATCAACTTCATATTCGAAGTTTAGCTAAGGATCTGATTATATTGCAAGATTACAGATATGCAGTCGTTATATAAATTCAAATAGTTCATTTTCATATTAACTGTACAGTTGTCAATAGGGTGAACTTCAAGCTTGGTTCCTGAATGCACATTTAAGGCAGATAATCTCAGTAAATAGTAGTAGTTCAAGTTCATAGGTCACAGACATCAATATACATGTATACCCAAAATATCTCCTATTCCCAAGTCTTATAGAATCATTTGAGGGTTCTACTGCCAATATGGCTTATCTGTGCATATGACTGGTGAAATGTTAGCCCATGAGGTCAAAGTGCATGGTATAACAGTATGTCCTCAAAAAGCGTATTCTTTCTTCCAAGTGATATTTGTGACTACAGATGTTTTGCATATGTAATGAGCTTGATGAAGACCAAAACACAAGCCACGAGAGGATTACGATGAATCTGCACTCTGACTGATAACTTTTTAATCTCCTGAATTCTTTGAAAGGATCAATTTGAAAATTCCCAGGACCAAAATCCAGTTGAAACCAATTAGAGCAAAACCAATTGAAACCAGTTGGCCAACTGGTTTCAATAGGGAAATTGGAACAACTGGAACCAATTGAAACCAGTTGCCAACTGGTTCCAGTTAAAACCAATTGGGCAACTGGAACCAGTTGGCAATTGGTTTCAATTGGTTCCAGTTGAAACCAATTTAAGCAACCAGTTGGCAACTGGTTTCAATTGGTTCCAGTTGTTCCAATTTCCCTATTAAAACCAGTTGAATCCAATTGGAGGCAACTGGTTTCAATTGGTTCCAGTTGAAACCAATTGGAGGCAACTGGTTTCAACTGGATCCAGTTGAAACTAATTGGTTTCCAACTGGATCCAATTGGAAATTCCAGTTGGAATAACTTAATTAATGACAAATTAATTAGAATTTGCACTAACTATTGCTCATGCCAACAAAGAAGCAGTGCTATATGTTTATTAATACCAATGTAAAGGGCATTGATAAATCAGACTTTCTTCATGTATATATATTTATATGAAAGATCTTCAAATATATGTATTTGTATTTGATGTAATTTGGTAACAGTTAGTGGTGTACTAATTATCTCATAATCTGTTTTAATTATAATCTATAACATTTATGAACATGGTTTTCACTGCTAAGCATTCTAAACACTTATCTGAAACAAGTATGGTACTTGAATTAGAAAAGAATTAAATAGATACATTTTAAATGATGATGAATCACATAAAACATTAATCTGTGCACACTGGCAGATAATATGCAAATTAACTGGTTTCAATTGGAACCAGTTGGGTAACTGGAAAATTTCCAATTGGAAACCAATTGGAAGTCATTTCCAGTTACCCAACTGGATCCAGTTAGGATTTCCAGTTACCCAACAGGTTCCAATTAGAATTAATTTCCAGTTAATCACCTTTCCAGTTAGAAGTCATCTCCAGTTACCCAATTGGTTCCAGTTAGGATTTCCAGTTACCCAACTGGTTCCAATTAGAAATCATTTCCAGTTGGAAGTCAATTCCAGTTAGGATTTCCAGTTACCCAACTGGTTCCAATTAGAAATCATTTCCAGTTAGAAGTCATTTCCAGTTACCCAACTGGTTCCAGTTAGGATTTCCAGTTACCAAACTGGTTCCAGTTAGAAATCCTTTCCAGTTGGAAGTCATTTCCAGTTACCCAACTGGTTCCAGTTAGAAATCATTTCCAGTTAAGTCATTTCCAGTTACCCAACTGGTTCCAGTTAGGATTTCCAGTTACCCAACTGGTTCTAGTTAGGATTTCCAGTTACCCAACTGGTTCCAGTTAGGATTCCCAGTTACCCAACTGGTTCCAGTTAGAAATCATTTCCAGTTAGAAGTCATTTCCAGCTACCCAACTGGTTCCAGTTAGGATTTCCAGTTACCCAACTGGTTCCAGTTAGAAATCATTTCCAGTTGGAAGTCATTTCCAGTTACCCAACTGGTTCCAGTTAGGATTTCCAGTTGCCCAACTGGTTTCAATTGGTTTCAACTGGAAATTGTTATATTCCAGTTGAAACCAATTGAAACCAGTTGGAAATCCAACTGGTTTCAATTGGATTTTGGTCCTGGGTTACCTCTTGTGTGAGTGAAGATTTTTAGTCAAATTTCTATTGTCAGCAAGGTCATGTTAAAAATGTAAATATATAATATATTCTTGGTCTAGCAAAGGCAGTGCCATAAATTTTGACTGCATGTAGTTGAGAATCCATTTAGTTATAGTCATAAAACATTAACGGCTAATTGTATCCATTCAACTTAGGGTTTCTTATTCCTACGATACTTGCTAATGTTAAATCATGGAGAATCACCTGTGTAAATAATGATACATTGTTTGTTAGCATTAATCTGCATTGAGGCTGATAAATTTCTTTGATAACTATTTGATGCAAGATTATATGACCTTTGTGTTTTATTCAGTATTTTTAGACTGTCTCATATCATTTTGAACATAATTTGCGACCATTTTTGCTGCCCACTCAACAGTCTTTGTAGATGTTTGTGCAAAAACTTGATTAGAATGCATGCCGTTATCACACAGTACTTGCTAACTTTTATTATCTTTTATCATGATCCTAGGCCTGCCAGTACTGAAAATAAACGTATTTTAAACTGTATTATAGCGTATATTTTTATTTACTCAAGCTGCAGTTGCTTTCCATGATCATGAATTGGTTTTATAATACTTGCTGTTAACTAATGTAATTGTCACTTGTTTTTTCTAACAGCGAGAATATATTGCTATATGTGTCCAGCCACCCCAATACCAACAATAAATACATTGATTTAAAGATTCTCATTGATCTTGAGCGATCACATCCTAAGCTGTAAAATGATTTATCTTGTTAATATTGATCAATAATATCCCTCGCTAGTACTTCATTGAATGCAGAAGAAGTTTGGTGAGAGCTTCAACAAATAAGAGAACAAGATTTGGGGTTCACTTAAGCATGCGATGTGTAATATGTAGTTCAACTACTTAGCAGTGAGCAAAACACGGATATCAAAGTCTTGTATTTTGTCTTCAACTTTTACAACCTCACATTTTGACAGTATGAAGAAATTTCTTTTTTTTTCTTCGGATAAACCAATATTCTAAATATGCGTTTGGAAAACTGAATTACTATTTTGGTTATTTTCTACGAACCTTCCCTGGCAACTTATTGTTGATATTTGGGTGGCTGGCCACATTTGTTTTGAGAAAAAATATCAAAGAGTATATGAAAAAAATATTTATGTAAAAAAGCTTGCCTAGCTGTTGGTATTTTCTTCTATTGTACTTTGTCATGTAACTCTGGTAGATTTCATTTCGTTACACAAAATGGGGTTCAGTATTCAGAAAAACCATTAACCTTGCCTCAACCACAACAGTACTTGCCAAACTGGATAAATCAACATTATATCAAGCTGTGTAGAAGAACTTAATGATCATGTAGATACCATTAAGTGCATACATATATAATGTCTTTCAAGCTGTATGACAAAAATATTCTTTTCCATCCAACATCAGCTTCTACTATTTTTTAAGGTTAGTTTTTATTGTCATGTTGGCAAATTGTGAAATAGTTCATGTTGAAATATGTTGTATTACCTGTCATGCATTTGTAATGTTATTTTTTTAGAATATATTTGTCATCATTTTCAGTACATAAAAGTTTATTCAATGTATGCCTTTACCAAAGTTGGCCGTAAGCACAGTGGGTACCAACTATCACTGAAGACAACACAACAATTACTCAAAATATATGCATAGCCTTATGAATGTACAAGTCAATAAAATCTACTATGACTACATAGCTTTTTTTTGTGCAACACAGTCATATTTCATTTGGATCAATTCAAAATTGAGTGGTGTTTTGGGGGTAATGCTATGGTAACTGCAGTTCTGTTGTCCTCTGACAGTTGGTGTTGTAAGGATGTGATTGGCAGTGTGTGGACGTCATGTTATAAGAGAAAAAAGAAAGTTAAAGTGAGAGTGTTGGCTTTGAAATGGACTCAACCTATGAAAGTTAAAGTTTGTGCTGCAGAAACTGGTGTGGTAGTGGGATGATAATGATGATGAGGAACAGGGCCGGTATTCAATGCTACTCTTAAAGCCACAATTTCAAGTATATTTTACTCAGTATTTTGCAAAAGTAAAATACTTATCCATCTTTGGTATTCAATTCATTTTTTTTTTGCTAAATATTTTGCTTAAATGTAAGTCAGCCATCTACTAGACTTAAGTCTACATATACAAAAATGATACGCACAGAAATACATTCACACATTTGGCACTATTTGGCTCAAAATTTATAACATCACAATGGGTATTAGTATTTAGTTCAATTTGGATAAGGTAAATTCTGAGATCTGATCTGCATACAAGTTTAAGCATTTTGATAAGCCAGCCAAATTGCTAAGTAAAATACTTACAAAATCAAAACTTAGAATTTAATAGGCGGCCGAGGTATTATTTTCTTCCAGAGGACATGTACAGATTTCTTGTTGACAAAGGATGACATGATGATTATTTTGCAAATATGGCTTATTAAAAAATATATTATGTATATTCCATTTCAGTGACAATTGCATTTTTGGGGAGGGGATATTACGTATTTGGGAATGGAAAAGTTCAAAATTAATGCAAACTTAACCTATTACGCAGGGGGGGGGGGGGGCTCTGAGCTCTGCGATTTAAAAAAAAAAGTCTTTTGCATGTTTTGAGACCAGTTTTGCGAAGCCCGGGTACTGGGTTCTGAAAATTACCAAACAATTTGTAAGTGCATATCAGACAAAAATGGCTCAAAATTGTGATATTTGTGTACCACGTCAATGGAATATGCGTTTTCAACCAAAATTCATGAATGCCTAATTGTTTTTAGTTTTGTTGAACTAAACTGATTTATTTTATGCTGTTACGAGAGTCCGAGCATCGTTGAAAAAAAAACAATGCAATACAAAGGTAAAAACACAAGAAATACATTATCGAAGAACACCACAAAGAGTTTCTAAACCAAAAATTAGAACATTTGGAGCTTTATTTAGGGAGTTAGAGGAATAGGTACGTATAGTATACTAATTATGCACAAATGAGCATAATCAATTAATAGCAATTTGCATGAAATAAATGACTACACAATTTTGTGGATTATTAAAAGCAATTGCGATCTTTTTCTTCACTATTCATTGTTTTTAGAAACCTCATTGTAGACTTGCCTCATGCACCTCTCAAGATGGCTTCATCATTTGAATTATATTCTACACTTATCATTCTTTAAAAAAAAATCATTGTAGACATGCCTCACCTCCTCTCAAATTGCCTTCACCATAACTTGTAATACAGTTTATTCTTTTTATAAACCTCCATTAACTAATTGCCTCACCTCCTTTTAAATTGGCTTCACCATAATTTGTAATACAGTTTATTCTTTTTAAAAACCTCCATTGAAACTTGCCTCACCTCCTTTTAAACTGGCTTCACCATAATACAGTTTATTCTTTTTAAAAACCTCCATTGAAACTTGCCTCACCTCCTTTTAAATTGGCTTCACCATATACAGTTTATTCTTTTTAAAAACCTCCATTGAAACTTGCCTCACCTCCTTTTAAATTGGCTTCACCATAATACAGTTTATTCTTTTTAAAAACCTCCATTAAAACTTGCCTCACCTCCTTTCAAATTTGTAGTACAGTTTATTCTTTTTAAAAACCTCCATTGAAACTTGCCTCACCTCCTTTTAAACTGGCTTCACCATAATACAGTTTATTCTTTTTAAAAACCTCCATTGAAACTTGCCTCATCTCCTTTTAAATTGGCTTCACCATATACAGTTTATTCTTTTAAAAAACCTCCATTGAGGCTTGCCTCACCTCCTTTTAAATTGGCTTCACCATAATTTGTAGTACAGTTAATTCTTTTTTTAAAACCTCCATTGAAACTTGCCTCACCTCCTTTTAAATCGGCTTCACCATAATACAGTTTATTTTTTAAAACCTCCATTGAAACTTGCCTCACCTCCTTTTAAATTGGCTTCACCATAATACAGTTTATTTTTTAAAACCTCCATTGAAACTTGCCTCACCTCCTTTTAAATTGGCTTCACCATAATACAGTTTATTCTTTTTAAAAACCTCCATTGAGGCTTGCCTCACCTCCTTTTAAATTGGCTTCACCATAATTTGTAGTACAGTTAAATCTTTTTTTAAAACCTCCATTGAGGCTTGCCTCACCTCCTTTTAAATTGGCTTCACCATAATTTGTAGTACAGTTTATTCTTTTTAAAAACCTCCATTGAGGCTTGCCTCACCTCCTTTTAAATTGGCTTCACCATAATTTGTAGTACAGTTAAATCTTTTTTTAAAACCTCCATTGAGGCTTGCCTCACCTCCTTTTAAATTGGCTTCACCATAATTTGTAGTACAGTTTATTCTTTTTAAAAACCTCCATTGAAACTTGCCTCACCTCCTTTCAAATTTGTAGTACAGTTTATTCTTTTTAAAAACCTCAATTGAAACTTGCCTCACCTCCTTTCAAATTTGTAGTACAGTTTATTCTTTTTAAAAATCTCCATTAAAACTTGCCTCACCTCCTTTTAAATTGGCTTCACCATAATTTGTAGTAGTTTATTCTTTTTAAAAACGGACTTGCCTCGCCTCCTTTTAAATTGCCTTCACCATAACTTGTAATACAGTTTATTCTTTTTAAAAACCTCCATTGAAACTTGCCTCACCTCCTTTAAAATTGGCTTCACCATAATTTGTAGTACAGTTTATTCTATTTATAAACCTCCATTGAAACTTGCCTCACCTCCTTTTAAATTTGTAGTACAGTTTTTTTTTTTTTAAACCTCCATTGAAACTTGCCTCACCTCCTTTTAAATTGGCTTCACCATAATACAGTTTATTCTTTTCAAAAACCTCCATTGAGGTTTGCCTCACCTCCTTTTAAATTGGCTTCACCAGCATAACTTGTAATACAGTTTATTCTTTTTAAAAACCTCCATTGAATCTTGCCTCACCTCCTTTCAAATTTGTAGTACAGTTTATTCTTTTAAAAAACCTCAATTGAAACTTGCCTCACCTCCTTTTAAATTGGCTTCACCATAATACAGTTTATTTTTTTAAACCTCCATTGAAACTTGCCTCACCTCCTTTTGAATTGGCTTCACCATAATTTGTAGTACAGTTTATTCTTTTTTAAAAACCTCCATTGAAACTTGCCTCACCTCCTTTTAAATCGGCTTCACCATAATTTGTAGTACAGTTTATTCTTTTTTTAAAACCTCCATTGAAACTTGCCTCACCTCCTTTTGAATTGGCTTCACCATAATTTATATTCTTTTTTAAAAACCTCCATTGAAACTTGCCTCGATCGCCTCCTTTTAAATTTGTAGTACAGTTTATTCTTTTTAAAAACCTCAATTAATTGAAACTTGCCTCACCTCCTTTTAAATTGGCTTCACCATAATACAGTTTATTCTTTTTAAAAATTAACCTCCATTAAAACTTGCCTCACCTCCTTTTAAATTGGCTTCACCATATTGTAGTACAGTTTATTCTTTTTTAAAAACCTCCATTGAAACTTGCCTCGCCTCCTTTTAAATTTGTAGTACAGTTTATTCTTTTTAAAAGCCTCAATTGAAACTTGCCTCACCTCCTTTTAAATTGGCTTCACCATAATTTGTAGTACAGTTTATTCTTTTTAAAAACCTCCATTGAAACTTGCCTCACCTCCTTTTAAATTGGCTTCACCATAATACAGTTTATTCTTTTTAAAAACCTCCATTAAAACTTGCCTCACCTCCTTTTAAATTGGCTTCACCATAATACAGTCTATTCTTTTTTAAAACCTCCATTGAAACTTGAGCTCACCTCCTTTTAAATTGGCTTCGCCATAATATTCAGGTAAGGTATATTCATTCTTTTTTTTAAAAACATCATTGTTCACTTCCCTCACCTAGATCATTTGGCTATATATAATACCTTTTATTCTACACTATTCTTCCCTTTAAAAAAACCTGATTGTACTCCTGCCTCCCCTGATCTGACATTTGCCTCTCAACGTACTGGAAATAGATACCCTTTTTTCAATATTTTTGTGTTTTTGACACCCTTATCACGTTACGTACGTAACGTGCCCTCTCTTGAAAAAGACATCCTTTTTACGTGTTTTTTTGGTCGCGCATGGTATCCACTCGTCAATATAAGTGGCCCCCCGGGCGTACTGTACATAGTGTTATTTTATTATCTCCTTATATCGGAAACTTCGTTTTACCGAATTGCCATGCACTCTCCGACGCGTTTGAAGTCTTAGACAGCATGGCATACTACCAGCCGATGGTACACACACGCACACACACACACGTTATTTGACAACTTGTCTCTGGAGCCAAAGTTCCTCGCATATAACTATCTGCATGCCTGCACGCAGTGTGTATTGAACACACACGACCACGATCTAATGAATATTCATCGGCGAGACTGACGTCATTTTACGAGTCTCCTTTCAAACTTGGATCATAAGTGCCTACCTTAAATACCCCAAACTCACGTGTGTGCAGGAAAGTGTGAATTCAAAGACAAGAAGATGCCGAAATCAAGACGTGACAAACGAAGTGAGTACAGTTTTTATGAAATTCAAGTTTCATTTATTTAATTGTCCTGTGTGTGATTTGGTTAGAACAGACAGGTGTATTTATATAGAATTCTTTGAAATAACGCACGAAAAACATTTTCAGTTTTTCATCACGGTCCCACTAACCGACAATGACGTCTGTTAATACCGTACGTGTCTATGAATTCTTGATATTGCTGTAAAATGGTAGACTGAGAAAATGTTGAGATAGATACCCATCCTATAATTCTTGATTACAGTGCTTATAGATTTTCAAAATGTGAGGTCAGAATATCAAAAAATTACAGCTCACTGAGACTCATACCGAGGAGATCATTTATTGGTAGGGTGTCTGGAGAAAAAAATTATTTTTCTTATTTCAAGAAAATATCACATTTTCTTTGTGAATTTGAAGAGAAATGACCTTCAGACTGACAGAAATGTAACATTTTTGAAAAAAATCCAATTATTGGCTGCAAAAAAGAAGAATGAAATTGGGTAAATTTTCAGCATTTCTCTGCCATAGACTGTGTAGTTAAGAAATGGACACACACAAATCCAAATTTTTAGCTTCCGAGAGCTGTTATAAATTTATTATTAATGCCAAAAACTTGTCCATAAAGAGTCCAATAGGATTTTTTATGCTCTATCTGATGGTATGATTTTTATAAAGATTTGGAAACCAGATCACAATGAAAAATTGCGACAAAGTGAAAAAAATTGTGCAAAACAGAAATTTCATTTTCCCATAGAAAACGCATGGAGAAATGGCAATTTCAACACACACAAAAATAAGGGTTTGCAATTTATCTCTAAATCCTTATTTAAAATGATCATATAAACTTGTCCTTACTGTCAGAAGAAGCTCCTGAATTTTCTCTTTCCATACATGCCAAACACAAGTTAATAATCAATTCAGATCACATTTTTCTAGTAGCCTGAACTTCCCCGAAAAAATGTGCCATATTTTCCCCTAAATTAGCCTGTTTTAGGCTGACACTTTTCAGTGTGGCTTCAGACACCCTATTATTGGGGTGTGGAAACGACCCACAACGAACAACAACAACAACAACGGTAGACCTAAAGCTTCAGTCTTTGTATTTGGTTGTTCCGCTGAACTCTGTTGGCTCCACTCACCAATACATTGTCTTTCACTTGGTGACAGTACGATTTGCGTACTGTCGCCAAGCGAAAGACAATGAAATCAAGATAGGGTGTCTGAAGCCACACTGAAAAGTGTCAGCATAAGAGACTAGAGAGGCTGATTTAGAGGAAAATATGGCACATTTTTTTGGGAAGTTCAGGCTACTAGAAAAATGTGATCTGAATTGATTATTAACTTGTGTTTGGCATGTATGGAAAGAGAAAATTCAGGGGCTTCTTTTGACAGTAAGGACAAGTTTATATGATCATTTTAAATAAGGATTTAGAGATAAATTGCAAACCCTTATTTTTGTGTGTGTTGAGATTGCCATTTCCCCATGCGTTTTCTATGGGAAAATGAAATTTCTGTTTTGCACAATTTTTTTCACTTTGTCGCAATTTTTCATTGTGATCTGGTTTCCAAATCTTTATAAAAATCATACCATCAGAAAGAGCATTAAAAATCCTATTCGACTCTTTATGGACAAGTTTTTGGCATTAATAATAAATTTATAACAGCTCTCGGAAGCTAAAAATTTGGATTTGTGTGTGTCCATTTCTTCACTACACAGTCTATGGCAGAGAAATGCTGAAAATTGACCTAATTTCATTCTTCTTTTTTGCAGCCAATAATCGGATTTTGTTAAAAAATGTTACATTTCTGTCAGTCTGAAGGTCATTTCTCTTCAAATTCACAAAGAAAATGTGATATTTTCTTGAAATAAGAAAAATAATATTTTTCTCCAGACACCCTAATCAAGATAAACATGGTGCCGGTGGCAAGTTTTTCCCCTTTTCATAAAATTTTTCTCGTTTTTTGAATGAATTCTTGTTTAAAAATGAAATCACTAACGTAGAAATGTCGGAAATGTAGTTGTATCTCATGTACATGATTTAGGGCTAGATCTTTTAGAAAGAAAGTAGAAATCTTGGGGGCGAAAGTTAGAGGTTTTTTGGCGGTACGTGTAAGTTAGATGAAATAAGCATACGTTACTGTGGGGCGCTCTTCCCGAGCATTTCATGGGGCGGTCTGTACTGTCCGATCTTCCCCTTGCATTGTAGTATAGTATCTTTACTTTACATCTCGCTTTTCTCCTTTCATAAAATCATGCACACACGTTTCGCCCTATGTACCGCCATCACTTTAAGTTGTGACATGACCATGATGACAGCAGAATGACATGAGAAATAGAGAAAGAACGATAAGAGTATTAATTAGCAAGTAATTAGCGGAGAAAATTATGTGGAACAATTCATTTCAAAATCACAATTTCTTGAAAACTATCAGAATACGGTATCATGTAAAACTAAAGGGCTACGTCGCACCACGGAAAATCCGGTTCCAAACAAGCATGTCCGGCTCTGCTAGCCCTAGCTAGCTGCGCCGGCACGCTGGCAAATCTAGCATGGCTGGCTGGCGGGAAGTGGAAATGCGCCAGTGTCTATGCATGGACATCATCCGGTTATCAATGATAAGATCGTAATTTGCTGAAATGATTCTGAAACATCCTGTACCTTTGAGGATTGATGATGAATGATGCAACAATTATTTCCGATAATTGTTCCCCACTTTTTGTATGATTTTTTTCCCGGTGTCGCTCGCGCTTTTCATGTGATGAATGAAGAGCTTGTGGAATGCACGCGTGTCACATGCAACGCGTGTTTTCTACACTGGCGAGAATGTTGACTGGCATTGCCTTTGTTTGTGAAAGCTGGAGTGGAGCTTTCAAGTTAGAATATTGACGATGACTGAAATGATAACTTACAATCTTTTTATTAGCTAAAATCTTGCCCAGATTTATTCTCCATTATCTAATTGATGACCTGATACCCCTTTCACAAACCCAATTATGCGGATAATATCGGCATAATTTGGTTGTAAAATCGGAGCGGGACCAGAGTTATCCGCATTATTTCGATGCTGCAATTACCTGCATAATAGCAGCATCTGGACCAGATTTTGGCTTTGTGAACGCATTTCCAAAGTAATGCGGATAATTGCCATGGTGCGGTCACAAAAGGTCACCCTTTTCCAACACAACCCCATCGGAGGGGGCGTGTGCAGTTGCCATGACAATTATCCGCCTTTTTCAGGTCGGGCGCTCGTAAAAAAATAGTGCGGATTATTTTCGGAGTTTGTGAATGCAATTTTTATTGAATTGGAGGATGGGTTTGTGAAAGGCGTATGAATTTTAGGCACATTTTTGGTCAGTAGGAATGAACAGCTAGCTCTATTTCAACTTTGATCTCATATTTTCAACAATCGTAGTTCAAATGTTGGTACATGTAGGACTTTGTCTTTGTTGAAAGAATGTAAATCATAGGCACACCTTGTATACATAGATATCAAACTTTCATAATTTTTTGCATCAAATTTTGATGAAACTTTTTAGAACTTTTCGCTATCTCTCTTCTCTTTCAATTCAAATGGATATTTCCGCAGGGTTTATTTTCCTTGCAGCATTTTCAAATGGACAAATGAATGAGATATGTGTAGTGTATAGTGAGTTTCTTTTTAATATGAGCTGAACATGTATGATAAAATTGAGTTATTTCTTTGTATTTATTCCAGTTTCACTTACAAGAACAAAGAAGAAAGGTCTTGAGACCAAGCAGAGTCTGATTGAGGAGGTGAGTTATCTTTTAAAGCTAAATGAAAGTAGTTGCAGTAAAACACTGATTTCGTGAGAAAATCTGTAAAACCAAGGTTAAGTATTAGTATATCATCATGGATCTAGATCTGGTACAGTTACATAAACTGAACTTTGTGAAATCATAAAATCTAAGCTGAAAAACGATCACACTGAAGATCGCCAACACAGATAGGCACACGTGGGACAGTGTATTATTATTGCTGGAATAAAAACCCGACGGAAGTGCCCAAATCCGCGCTTGTTATGCTTATTTCTCAGCAATTACACAATTTCTTCCAGAATCCTTTGGCACATATTTTGTATTCATACAAACACACACTTGGGTGGTCATTATATTGGATTTTGTAAAAAGTCATTTTGAGATCGTTACCACAACTGGCATTTATCTTTAAGAATATTTTTGTCCATTGATTTTAATAGGAAGAATATTAAAGGGTTAACTCTTCAGACAAAGCAAATAAATATGATAAGCAGAATAGTTGTTGGTCCTTTTGCATAATATTCAGTATTTTGGTAACATTGCCATCTAACGGTAAAGTGTACCAATGTGACGATGCTCACCTGCCAATCAAATCAAGGATCCCTTGGGAGTAACCATTTGATGGCAGAGGTATTATAATAGTAACTTTTCTGCAAGAGTACCTGAATGCTTGAAGCAATCAGTTGAGCATTTCAAACGATTCATCAATTTCTTTGATTGCTTAGGGGCCCGTTGCAGAAAGAGTTGCGATCAAACGCAACTCAAAAAATCTTGCGCAACTTGATTTTCAGCCAATGAAGCACCCGTATTTGGGACTTGCGCTTGATATTTTGACTTGCGTTTAAACGCAACTCTTTCTGCAACAGGCTCCTTGTCAGGGTCTTTAAAGACTTTTTTTTCCTTTTTCCAGGTTCGAGACAGTGTGGACAAGTATGCCCGGATAGTCGTGTTCTCGGTGGAGAACATGAGGAACAGCAAGATCAAAGATGTCAGGAATAACTGGAAGCATAGCAGGTAGGCCAGTGTTCAACCCCCCCCCCCCCAATATAGGCATTCAATTGCATTGTATATAAGCCCTCTATGGTGCAGAAAATTGGACATTGAATTGAATAGAGTCACATGAAAAAGATACTGTCATTCAAGCTGTCGGTCTGGCGCAAAATGCTCCAGGTCAGTCGGAGAGGAAGGAAAAGTAATGCAAGGATGCAGGAGAGAGAAAGGATCCCTAAAGGTGAAGGTCTACACTACTAATGCAGATGAAGAAGAGAAAACTAACCAAATACAGCCATTAGAAATGGCCAGGTAGGGTAGTTTAAAGTACGATGGAAGGTGAAGTGGAAGGATATGCCAGGCCAGGTCAGAGGAAGACTTAATGGATAGATAATATCAGGAATTGGACAGTAGGTGGAATAGCCATGGCCAAAGAAAATGCATACAAGAGAATGCCAATCATTCTTTAAGGGCTATGGCAACACAGTAGGAGTAGTCCTATAGCTTTGAATGGGTGGTTTGCTCACATTTTCTGACTGCAATCATGATCAGTCATGTGAACTAGACTAGGGATGAGTTGTTACAAGTTTTTGACCAGTGCCTGCCTCTGATTTATGGGCAGAGACTGGCTGATTAGTGAAATAAAGAATGCATCAGAAATTCAGCGTTGCCAAAGACAAACCACTTCATGATCTATATTGAAAATGTCACATGATTTTAGATTTCAAACCTTGAATCAACCAAATAGGACTGGAACAATGAGACCGAGCAGGTTAGAGTCAAGCAAGAAAATTGAGAAAATCAAGAAATGTTATTTCCAAACAAGACTGAAAAGGTGACAGAGGCCAGGGTGATGTATTTTTTTCAGAGCAGAAGTGAATGACAGCCATTTTTACAGGAAAAAACAGTTTACGATATGCAAGTGTTTATATATATATATATAAAGACACATTCTGAACTCTAGTCTAAAATGTGGTTTGGTTCCTAAATTTTTTATTCTTTTTTAATTTTTTTTGTGGAATTTTGTCATTCATTATAATACAGTTTTCATAACATACCAAAATAATATGGTGATTACTTCTCTTGGCTTGAATCATAGTGTACTTAATCTCATTCCAAACAACGATTTTCTTCGAGATTATTATAACATTCGCATTAAAACTAAACCTTAGAATACTGTCCATGGAGCCTACAGTAGCTTGCTAATCATTTCTAATATCCTACCCTTCTTTGTCTGCTAGATTCTTCTTTGGAAAGAATAAGGTGATGATGGTGGCCCTAGGAAAGACACCCGAAGAAGAATACAGGGACAACCTCCACCGGGTCAGCAAACTATTGATAGGCAACGTGGGACTACTCTTCACAAACCAAACCAAAGAAGAGGTTGTTGAGTAAGTCACGTTTATCAACTTTTCATAGTTATTATTATTATTATTTATTTATTTATTGTTTACTTAGGCCCCCACTCCACAGAAATCCTTCAAAGAACACTGAAAGACCCGAAATTCGCAAGGACTTTCCGCAGTCTCCAAACAGTGACATATACTGTCTCTTCTATGGAACGGCTCATGAAACCTGTGAGAGACCATGGAAAGATCAAGAAAATTTCATGGTCCTCCAAGGTTATTTCAGCAGTATTGCTTTCTGTGATATGGGGGTTTAACAACTATGTGATAAAGATTTTTTGTTTTAATTGATGTTTGAAGGAATATCCATATGCATCTTTTTCTGTTGTCACGTGATAATCATGTGATTATCATGTGATAATTGTGTGATGACTCGCGATGATATCATGTGATCATATCATGTAAAATATAAACAGCAGTATAACTTTAATGTGAGCTTTAAAGGTTTGCATGGTCGTAAGACTGGATGGTAAATTTTGCGGTAATACCTTGATAGTCAGTCCTGAAATGGACTGTTTATCTTTCTGATAATAGCTCTTAAAAGAACGGTTATTCTCGACATTTTAGCACATAACCTTTGCTCTTCGTCCAACAGTCCTTTTCAGGACTAAGTTACATGGTGTAACTACAAACGCACCGTCCAACATAACTTCAGTTATTAAACTAAGATGAAATCTTGAAATAATAATGAATAATAGATTACCTATTAACCTATCTCCCCCCTGATTCTTATTGAAGATACTTTGAGGAGTTTGTCGAAGCAGACTATGCAAGGTCAGGAAACGTTGCGACGGAAACGGTGACGTTATTCGAGGGCCCCTTAGAAGACTTTCAACACTCTATGGAACCACAGCTCAGGCAATTACGTCTTCCAACAGTTCTCAAGAAAGGTTGGTCCAGCAATGAATGCTACTGGGCAATTCCATAAAATGATAAACCTTTTGTACGTCCGACCCCCATATTTCTCAAGTCTTACTTCTTTTTATAAACTGACCAAGTCATGGTCCTTTGAGAACATTACAGACTGTCAAAAGAACAACAAAGCAGAGACAGAAAATTTCACGAAGGTCCCACACATAATAGGGGGTTGGACGTACATATTTTATGGGATTGCCCTACTTCTACTTTTTTAAATTGTATTTCGCTCTTTTGGCATATAGTTTTATGTTGTAGCTGAACTGGGGCAGTATACATGTACAAGTGCCTACAAGGTGGATATGTACACTATAAAATACCCTGGTTGTATCATTATTATTATTTTATTCCTTGAATCTCATTCTCATCCTCTCTTTCATTCCTTGGCATGAAATAGGCTGCCTGGTAATGCAATTCAGTTCTTGCTTTTGTCACTGCAGTGCAGTAACTGGGTAGGATGTGTTTTTCAAAGCTGTTTTGTATAAAGTTAAGCTCTACTTCATGCATGACCTCAAAGATACTACAAGGGGAAGTTCGGACAGTACATAGACCGCGTAATGAAACGCTCGGGAAGAGCGCCCCACAGCGTTGAGTAAGTAACGACCTCTTTTGACCTTTGCGTATCGCGAGATGGTTGTGTACAAAACATATGAGAGAAATGGTGAAGGGTTGAAGGAATAGACGATTTTTACATTTAAAAATTTTTTCATTCATTTTTTTTTCCTTAAATTTAAGATGAATATATTTCAGAGGTTTCTGGGTAATAAAAGGTGGTATTCTCATGCACCACCCTTGAGCCCTCTCCAAAGTCCCCTCTCATTTCCCCCATATGTTTTATATACAGCTGCGTGCCGATGTGCGACGGTTTACTTACTCAACGCTAGTGGGCGTCCTTCCCCATGAGCATTTATCGGGCGTTTGGGAGCATTTTAAGAAATCGCCGAAGTGTCCGATCTTCCCCGTGTAGTATCTTTGATGACCTGTAACCTGTACTTGGATGCCAATTCACTTTCTCAATCACTGCACTGAAGCTAATACCTCCTTCCCATTGTGGCGCGATCCTTTACAAAAGCCACGATTAGCCTCTCGTAACTGATCGCCAAAATATTTGAACCAGTCAAGTTTTTCTATGACCAGTATGATAGCCACAACTGATCCAATATGGTCATATACGATCTGATAAGATCACTACGATTACTCCATGAGTAAGACTGCTGTTTGAATCGTGGCGCAAATCGTGACAGTGGGAACAATGTATAAAACAGCTAAAGTTTATTTAATCCAACTCTAGTTTAAATACATCTGATGATGCTGATTAAAAAGTTCACAATTTGTCATAATTTGATTAGGGACATAGAAAATCCTCTCAAACCAAATTGATATATTCCAGTAGTCAAAATGAATATTGCATGTACTTTGTGCCATCACATTGGGCATTTGGATTTTTTTTTAGTTACACACTATCAGTAATGTATTTTTTTACTTCTGTTTGAAAGGTGTAATACATCTTACCAGTGACCATACCGTATGTAATATAGGTGACACTCTGACTCCAGAACAAGCAAGAATACTGGTAAGTAGATTCCTTAAATTGCCACTTGGTCTACACCTGATGGGTGTTTCATAAAGCTGTCTGTAATTTAAGAGTGACTTTATGAAGACTGGTGATCCTTGTAGAAAATGTTACACACCAAATTTTCATTAGTGTTGGTTTAGCGCCTAAGATAAGATCACCAGTCATTCATAAAGTTGCTTGTAACTTTAAGAAAAGCTTTACGAAAATGATGAAGAAAATGATGAAAAAAGTGATGAAAATCCATAATTATTGTTCGAAATAGACATAAAATGAAATACTCCGAAAATTTCAGCTGTTTTCTTTTATGGTTTCGTGTCACATGGTCTAATTCTACTACGTCTTCAACCAATTGTCTACTCACCATTTGGTCTAATTGCAATTAATCCCAAGATTGTCTAATTTCCAGTTAGGAAAGTTAGTTTACCCACTTTTTAAGTTATTCACTTAGTCTATATATAAAAATATACTGTTCATTAAACCGAATTCAATTGACAAATGAAAAAATAATTAAGTGGTTATTCGACCAACAGTTAAAGAAAAGCTATCGCTAATTATATATGCTTTATGGTCATTTGTCTTACCTTGCACGGGTCATTGGTGAAATGAAATATAATGAAACAATAGCAAGTTACATGAGTATCCATATAAAATTAGAATATACTTGATGCATTATGAAATATAAATGAATTATGTTATTATCATTACTATCATTATCTGGTTTTAACAATATTAATGATATATTATTTGCCATTTATTTTAATTCATATCTTTATTACAGATGTTTTTATAAAATATGGTTTACATTTTATTAAACCTGAAGGAATTGTATTCTTGACATATTTCAGTCTCATTTTAGGAAGTTGTTATTTATTGGGGAAGAAAGAAAAGAAATGTGTTTTTATTGAAATTATTATTACTATTAATTATCATTACTAGTATTATTGTTTTTTTTACCTGCATGCTAATCGTTTTTATAATTCAAATTCCCCCCCCAAAAAAAAAAAAAAAAAAAATTGTATGTACCAAATTACCCTGTATTCATCATTTTTCTCTTTGTATCTTTTGGATGATTCTTTTTTTACCACAAAAGTTAATGGGAAAAAAAAGACAAATGTCATAGTATATCAACCATATATATGTAATACTGTATGTGGAACATTATAATCATATGTGATTCTGCTTTTCATTCAGTTTTTCCTCATTTTCATCTTTGTTATTAAACAGAAATTGTTTGCCAAGCCCATCGCTGAGTTCAAACTAAATCTGGCTGCCTGCTGGTCCAACGATGGAACATTCAAGGAGTTCAGGTTACCCAATTCCAAATCAAGGAGCGATGGCGATGATGAGGATGAAGACTAATTTTTCATAAATGGACAAGATTATAAATAAGACTTTACAGAAAGACTGAAGTCAATGAGAGGTTCATATTTTGGAGGAAATGTCACTGTTGTCTGATATTTTAGTGAAAAAAGGGATACATGATGCAAGATATATGTTGCAGTGAAGGCAGTGGAAAGCTTTTGGTCCTTTGATCCTTGCAAGGGTAGGTTTCTCTTTTTTAAAAGTAACTCCTGAAGGAACTCTGCAAAACAGCTTTCCTCCGCATCAATGCCAAGCTGGTATATAACCAAAGTCAATCGGTCTTAGCGTCTGACCTTATTTACACATCAGAAAGTACTCTTGGTCCTTTTTGTTAAGTGGAGATAATGGCCGAGCCAGGATTCAAACTTACAACCTCAGAATTATGAGTCCAGTGCTCTGACCATTGACCACACTTACCTTGGTGTGTTGCCTTAAACTCATTAGATGGTATTTTACTTTTATGGAGTGCCAGTTGTCAACTCGTTCACCAATTAAAAGTTATTCTCATTCTGCTGCAAATAGTTGTCAAGAAATCAATTGAGTTGTGAAATGGATTTTCACTGAGTGATTTTTGTCTCGCCTGCATAGCAGAGCGAGACTATAGGCGCCGCTTTTCCGACGGCGGCGGCGGCGTCAACATCAAATCTTAACCTAAGGTTAAGTTTTTGAAATGACATCATAACTTAGAAAGTATGTGGACCTAGTTCATGAAACTTGGACATAAGGTTAATCAAGTATTAGTGAACATCCTTTCTGAGTTTCAGGTCACATGACCAAGGTCAAAGGTCATTTAGGGTCAATGAACTTTGGTCAAGTTGGGGTATTTGTTGAATTACCTTCATAACTTCGAAAGTTTATGGAGTGAATGAAATGTGGACATGGGTGGAGTTGACAAGTCTTAAGTCACCGTTCAAATGTCATCTATGGTCAATGAACGTGGTATTATGTCATTATATGAATGGTGTTTTTGTGAATGATTATTTTATAGTAGTTTTCAAAGTTAGCACAGCTGCTATATTAAATCGCGTAATGCAGGCGAGACTGCCAGAGGCGTTCCACTTGTTTTTTTCTCTCGGCCAATCAGATGCGAGGATTTCATTAGGATATAAGAGAAATCATTTACACATTTTTGTTCATGAAACACTCCTCAGTCATATCACAGCATATTTGTGATAACTTACCCTTCAAGAAAGACCAGGGCCTTGTCTCACAAAAAGCTGTTATTTTACTGGGCCCCATCCTACAAAGAGTTACGATTGATCCAATCAATCATAACTTTATGGAAATCCATCAGTGTCATAATATTTCCACAGGAAGTTTGCAAAATGTCCTTTGTAATCAAAGGAGAACACACCAAATTGTCAAGAAATCAATGAATTTATGGATATACATTCAAATGTAGAAAATTTGTTGAGCAAACATGCATTTTATATGTTGACTTTGCTTGATTTCCATATTTGCGATTGATCAGATCAAACGCAACTCTTTGTAAAACAGGCCCCTGATCAATCTCAGCTATAGATGAAACAAAATCGATGACATAATTCTTCATCTATTAAAATGCACACAATTTTCCTTTTGAAACAGAGGAGCACACTGATATGTCAATCAGATGAAGTATACATCGTATTTAGAAAACACGTTAAATGGGGCCCCGTCGTACAAAGAGTTGCGATTGATCAGATCAACCACAACTATGGAAAGCCAGCCAAGCTTACATCTAAAATGCATGTTCAAAACCTTTTCTAGATATATGTATACTCATACATTCATTGCTCAAGTTGTCTTGACAATTTGATGTGCTCCTCTTTGTTCACAAAAGGACCGAGTGCAAAATTTCGGTAAGGAAAATTATGACATTGATAGATTTCCAAATAGTTTAGGATGATGGGACCCTGGGCCCCATCTTACAAAGAGTTACGATTGATCCAATCAATCGTAACTCTATGGAAATCCAAAAGTGTCATAATTTTGCAAAAAAAAGGAAATTTGCAAAATGTCCTTTGTAAACAAAGGAGAACACCCCAAATTGTCAAGAAATCAATGAATTTATGGATATGAATTCATATCTAGAATTTTTTTGGAACAAACATGCATTTCATATGTTGACTTTGGTGGCTCTCCATATTTGCGATTTATTTGATCAATCACAACTCTTTGTAAGATGGGCCCCAGATTTACAAATAATAGATGATGTTGTGCCTGGCTTTCCATAGTTGTGGTCGATTGGATCAAACACATGCTTTTGTAAGATGGGACCTAGAGATGCTTTTAAGGGTGGCAATTTATTCTCAGCAATGTTTACTCTTCATTGCTTCTGTATTTGATTTTAGATTTTACTGTAGATACTTTAGATACTGTACCTCTAATTGGAGAGTTTTATTGAGTTATTTATTCAGATGAGTGCATGCTTGGAAGGTTTTGAAATCCAGGGCCCCGTCTTACAAAGAGTTACGATTGATCCAGTCAATCGTAACTCTATGGAAATCCATCAGTGTCATTATTTTCTTCTACAGGAAATGTGCACATTGTCTGTTGTAAACAAAGAGAAGCACAGTGAATTTTATAGACAACGATGAATGCATGAATATGCATCATAGCTAGAAAATATTTTGAACAAACATGCATTACAGATGTTGACATTGCTGGCCGTCCATAGTTGCGATCGATCGGATCAATCGCAACTCTTTGTAAGATGGGGCCCAGTTCTCTGTTTTTCTTTCCAGATTAATCACTGTAACAGGGACTTAAGAATTCAGCTTCAGTTTTAAAAGCTGATTTTTTTTTCAACTCCTGAAGAATTTCTGTCGCACAGATGTCTAGAAGCTATTGCACCATCAGCCTTTTTTTATAGATTTTTTTTAATTATTTGTGGGTACTTACAGCCTTCTGATGCATTTACTTTTTAATTTCTTAAATTATTATGATCTTCAAATTAGATACAAATTATTATTACATTGAACCTGAACCCAAGACAATGAGCTGTGTATTGTCTCTAGTCTTCTCGCCCGTATAGTGGAACAAGATTCACTGGCCAACATGAAATTTTACCCGGGGGCTGGGGGAGATTTAGCCCTCGAAATGCTCAAAAGAGCACTGGAAATCCCCATTCATGGTCATTGCAATGTTAAAGGGATGGTCCAGGCTGGAGATATTTATAGCTCAATAAATAGAGTGAAATTCACAAAGCAAAATGCTGAAAATTTGATCAAAATCGGATAACAAATAACAAAGTTATTGAATTTTAAAGATTAGTATTATTCCGGTGAAACAGTTCTAGGCATGTCTTCATGAATATTTATTAGGTGGGCTGATGATGTCATATCTCCACTTGTTCTTTTGTGTTTTATTATATGAAATCAGGGTCATTCAAAAATGTTCTATGAAGAACTAAAACAATTGGATTGGCAACTGATTAAGTGCATTAGTTATGTATTGCCGCAACTTATATCATCATAATGGAGGCACATAATTTACACATGTATGAAAAAATGAAACAATTATGATTTCATGTAATAACATAAGTAAAAAGAAAGTGGGGATGTGACATCATCAGCCCACCTAATGAATATTCATGACGATGTGCATATAACTGTTTTCACAAAATATTGATAAACTTTAAAATTCAATAACTTTGTTATTTTTTTAACTGATTTTGGTGAAATTTTCAGCATTTTGCTCTGTGAATTTTACTCTATTTGTGTAGATATAGATATTTTCAGCCCGGACCATCCCTTTAAAGCTTATCCAATGTTGTAGATTTAGGCAGTATGATGTGAAAAGTAGCCCCTGATAATTTTTTTTTTGCCTGCTGGCCCTAATTCTTTAGTCCAATTTAACTTAGGCCATAGTTGAAATCTGTTTATTAAATTAAGGCAAGCTGATAATGTCAAATCTTTGTACCTACCTTATCATGTCTAACATTCCTTTCCCCATTCTTTAATGGTGCAGAAAACTATTTTAGAAAGTAATCATCCCCAGAGAGTTGACTTGTTACATGTGTATCTGATTCGAGTTTCTGTCTTATTTCAAAATGTCAATAAAAAATAAGAATATTTACATACAATGATTATGTAGCTCTTATGTATCATTTTTTTTTAATTGCTTCTCATACAAGTTTAGTGCAAGCCTAAGGATACAAAATTATGGTAGTAGAATGAAATACCGACAGAAAGAATGAAAGAGGGAAAGAGAAAGGGGACGTGAGGGAGAGAGGGGAGGGGGAATGAAAGAGGGAGGGAGAGAGGGGAGGGGAGGGAGAGAGGGGAAGGGGAGTGAAAGAGAGAAAGGGGACGTGAGGGAGAGAGGGGAGGGGGAATGAAAGAGGGAGGGAGAGAGGGGGAATGAAAGAGGGAGGGAGAGAGGGGAAGGGGAGTGAAAGAGAGAGGGGAGGGGGAATGAAAGATGGAAAGAGAAAGGGGAAGAGAGAGGGGAGGGGGGAATGAAAGAGAGAAAGGGGAAGAGAGAGGGGAGGGGGAATGAAAGAGGAAGGGGAAGGGAGGGAGAGAGGGGAAGGGAATGAAAGATGGAAAGAGAGAGGGGAGGGGGAATGAAAGAGGGAAATAGAAAGTGGAAGGGAGAGAGAGAAAACAAAGTCCTACAAATATATGCGAGAATTAAAATTGATTTTATATTATACGTTCTTATATAACCAGATTATAACCGTTCTTTGTCCCGTATTTCTTATTTGTTATAAAGCAAACAGTGGATGGATGGGGGTTCTGGTTTATATGGATTTACGGATACAGAAATATTGAGGCAATACCAATTATTTGTTCGTATAGGTTTAATCTATCTATTTCAACATGCAAAATAGTATTCCCATTGACAACAAAACGGTGTTACATTTATGAATTATTAGTTGAAGTCAGGGGCGGATCCAGGATTTTCAAAGGGGGGGGGGGGAAGTTTTCACTAATGAATGTCATTTCGTCCACGGAAAATCTGATCTGACAAGCAAGCAAACAAAAAGGTCCTCACTTGTATATCGACGACATATTCCCATTTAAAGGTCAAATCCACCTCAGAAAAATGTTGATATGAATAAACAGAGAAAAATCAAACTAGCATAATGCTGAAAATTTCATCAAAATCGGATGTAAAATAAGAAAGTTATGGCATTTTAAAGTTTCGCTTAATTTTCACAAAACAGCGATATGCACAACTCAGTGACATGCAAATGAGTCAGTCGGTGATGTCCATCACTCACTATTTCTTTTGTTTTTTATTGTTTGAATTATGCAATATTTCATTTTTTACAAATTTGACAATAAGGACCAACTTGACTGAACCATATAATATTACACAATGCTAATTCCACGTATTCAGGGAGGAATTAATCGTTGTTTCACTTGGCAATGAAGAGAAAATTAGAATATTTCATATTTCATATAATAAAATACAAAAGATATAGGCCCGTATTCTGAACTCGGGTTTAAATTAAACCCTGGTTTTAACTATGGAGAGCCAACTGGAGCACAAATCCCTAACAGTACACATTCAATTTATTAACTCACACGACATCCATATTGCTCTTAACTGTCTGGGAATGATAACTGAAGTATTTTTCTTCATTATGAAAGCAAAAGGATACAAAATAGTAAACATAAGAAATATACAATTTAAACAGAATATCTGAATTTTTGGCTCCCCATAATTTTAGTACTGAGTTAGACCGCTGTCTAAGTTAAACCTGACTTCAGAATACGGGCCATAGTGAGTAGATGACGTCATCAGTCTCCTCATTTGCATACTGACCATGATGTGCATATAACTGTTTTGTGAAATTAAGCGAAACTTTAAAATGTCATAACTTTCTTATTTCACATCCGATTTTGATGAAATTTTCAGTGTTATGCTTGTTGGATTTTTCTCTTTTGATTCAAATCAACTTTTTGTTGGGGTGGACTTGTCCTTTAATGTTGCAACTTTTAAAGGGGGCACACTTGTGTAAGAGCGGCATATTAAATTTAAAGATATTGTCTATGGCTTTCCAGGGGCACAGGCTGGAATTGTGCCCCCGCCCCCCTGAATCCGCCACTGGTTGAAGTAGAACATTGCTTGAAATAAATTGTTCATGACAGGGAAAACCAAACCAAAATTATGCTCCTAGCTACAGCATGATTATTACCGGGGAAAAGATTAGAGTCTCACTTTCTACCACTAGCCCTTGGCATGTATGAAATCAAACCGCTATATGCTCTTAAAAATTATGTTTGCATCGCTGAATATCATTTTAAACAGCGATCTGTCAGATATCATGCAGGCAAATCATGGAATTCCTCGTGAATTTGAATTGCCTTTTTAATTCTTTGCCACATGAAACAGAAAAGTGCAATTTTATGCAGGATAATATGAGATCTATATATGTTGGTAGGCCTATTCGATTCTACTTTTATCTCCTACTATCATGTCTCCCTCAAAACTATTATTCTTCCTTCAGGGCGTGCTTCAGATGTGTAAAAACAAACTGGTTCATTACTTATATATCAACTACTTACTTGTTTTGATTTTACATTTTTTTTACAATATCCTAGCCTTACCAATTTTTCTATTCTCCTCTGGGGCCTATAACTCACAAGCTATGCTTTCAACTTAGGCCCCTCCATTCTTCGCTGGTTTTAATTCTTACTGTGTATAAACTCCTATTTGTCTAAAGAATCATTTATTTAATTTTATGATATGTTATACCCATGTCAACCAATGTGAAATGTTTGTATATATGTGAATTATGGACATAAACTGAAACTGAAATTGAAACTGAAATTATGCATCAAGCACAAAACGTGAATATTTTCACCTTTTGATTATTGGTTAATGGTCAAAATACATGATAAACAATTCAAAGGTCATGTTGGTGAATGTGTTTCACCGAAAACTTTGCCTACTATTTGTAGATTTTTACAAATAATTGGGTTGACTATGAACAATTATTTTCTGTCGGACACAACGGGGTAACCATTTATACCATTCCCTTTTGATGCATTATCCCACCGTTAATCGCACCATAATCCGATACCGTCTATATCAAAGCTATGATTTTGAATGACATAATTATTATAACCTTCGCTTGGTTTATAGTTTGTTTTATTGGTGTCATAACACTATGGCTATCGATGGAATTTCTTTTCAAAGCCGGAGCACGCAATATTTGTTTGTAAAATTGATGAAGTGAAATTAAAGGGGAGTACTGACATGCTGCCATAAACTTGGATAAGTTGGAAGCAGAAAATTAAGAATTTGCTGTAACAATCATCTTGAGTTGGATCTACAACCAGTATAATTATGATGATGATGATGCAGGGGCCACAGAAACGGGGGGGGGGGGGGGGCTGCGGGGGCTTCAGCTCCTGTACATTTTCCCCAAACCGTGTACCAAAAACGTAAAAATTACCATCTAATTGTGATTTTTTTTGCATGGTCAGCCCCCCCCCCCACTTGCAAAACCGTTCCGCGGCCCCTGAAATGATGATGATTAAAATAATAATATTATTATTATTGTTATCATTATTATTGTTATTATTATTATTATTATTATTAATAGTATAGTAATTCATCACTTTATTAACATTCAAATCGTTCAAACAAAGGAATAAAATATATACAAACATAGAAGAAAGGAACGCCCAGGACATATCTGAGTAACAGAACAAGCAGGGCATACATAAATAACATAGATTATATTAACATAATAGCATATACAATACATTACTATAATTACCCCGAATCAAAATATTAAAACAAGCATGAAATTATTAAAAAGAAGTGCAGTATGTAGAAGAAAAACGGGAACTAAAGCAGTTGAGAAAAGAGAGGTAGAAATAAAAGAAGGGAGAGATGGCACATACAAAGGTGAAATAAAAAATAGAAGAGAAGGAATGAGAAAGGGGGAGAGTAAAAGAGAGAGGAGAGAGAGTGAGAGGGTGAGGGCTGGTGGGAGAGAGAGGGGGGGGGGTGTGAGAGAGAAAGAGAAAGAAAAACAACATGTGACTTCCAGGGCATTACATAAATTCAAATGATTGCACATAATTATATCATCACACTAATATCAATTTAACTATCATTCTCAAGACACTGACGAATTTACCGCGAGATTTTTAGATATCCACTACGGCACTGTCAGATGTGACCATGGAAAGGGACAGGGGAGGGGGGGGGGGCAAGCCGAATTCAATCACAGGGGAAAATACGGTTATACTAAATATGTATATCTCTCTATCAATATGCTCATATTTTTTCTCCATCTTTTCCCCCTTTCTCCTTATTTTTTTTCTTTTGGTCACCCCCTGCCTACCACCTGTATCGTCGCACCATGATGTTGCCCGATCTCCATCTAGAACCAAAACTGAATTATTTATAATCCTCTATACAAACACGGCTGAAAGTTCTTGATCGTAAAAAATGAATTTACTGATAATAAAGGAGATAACGGACTGGAGAGTGGAAACTAGTGAGGAGCATGACAAAGAGAAAATAATGTAATCATAAAAGAGGAAAAAGAATTAGATTGCTGCTATATATATAAAACCCTCTGTTATGAAAAGGAAGTCTGCGTGCGTGTGGGTGTGTCTTAACACAATGTGGATAATGTTTTATTCTAGTAGCTCACTTTATTTACAGATCATTATCATTCCCAGGTATCACCGACATCCATAACAGACAAGACCAAGAAATTGAATACATCCAGTGACGGATCCGGTGGCTTATACGGTCCGCATACCCCCCCCCCCCCCTCTTCCTTTGAGAGCCACAACAAATATTCAAACAGGAAATGCAGTGGAAAATGTCTGGCATACGCAAGTGAAGACATTTTTTTTAAGCTTGTCAGATTTTTTTTCAGAACAAAACTGCCCCCTTGGAAAATCCCGGTTCCGACCTTGAATACATCATTTCAGTCTTGTAGATGTTGTCTAAAAAAAAATCAGCTAGCTATTTCCTTCTCTTTAAAGAAAATGCAAACTTGAAAGTTCACAAACAAATATGCAATAGGAAAAAAATCCGGACGAGAACGAAACAAAAAATAGGGCGAGATGCTTTTTGAAAGAAATAGATTTCAATCTTGAAATGCCAGTCGGAATTATATTTGTGCATTGATGCAATTCATTTTATGTGAAAGGTCATGCAGTGTCGGCAATATTAGTAGTTTTTGAAGGCACAAATAACAAGAATCTTTGGCGGTCTTCTTGTCGATGTCATATCTAGGTTTTGATGGCGCCAGGGTAGAGAGTTTGTAGTCTTTTCTTGAGCATACACTGGTCCTGAAAGGAGCGACCAAGGAAAGACGTTTCGGCAAGTAATATCATGTTGTCGTCTTCAGGAGAACAGGCAAAGTTTAGAAAAACATACTTGTTAACATCACGGGTTTAGGCTGCCCTTACACCGTATTTTCATGAAAAGAATCTTCATAATATTCATAATGAAGTATATCAACAGTGAGAGACTTTTATGGGATTAACCAAAGACTACAATCAAGGCTTTGAAGAGGGTGTTGACCCTGATGACAAAGGTATTTCAATAAAAGCAGAAAAACTAGAGAAAACAATTTGAGAAATGAGGTTCGACGAAACTCCATCAAATAATTAGAAAGTTATGAATTTTCAAAGATTTGAATTTGTGACGCCATAGTTACGCGAGCAGCTGCCCCATAAATTTTGTCAATGGTTCATGATGACTGAAAATATTTTATTTATAATAGCGAAAATGAATTGATGTGTCTGATGATATAATAAATGCCCAGGTAAAATAATCCTACTTTTCTAAGAAAATATGCAGTTTATGGAATTTATATCACATGACCAGGGGGGCTGCTCACATTATAATGACGTCATAAAACCACAATTGTTAGCATCTGTTACTCTGTTAAACTGGATTTTTGCTAAATCTTCATCAGTATATGTTTATCTTCTTTATCTACTTCTATGAAAACCAACTTCCCTCGAGGGTAACTTCCCCTTTAAATCGATGAAAGATATTAAAGTACCGTCGATATTGCCTGTTACACGACGCGAACAGAAAAGAGAACAAAATTGGCGGCATAAACGATTATCTAGCATGGATATTTTTGGCCGATCAGTTGCTACGGGGGCTGGAAATTATTCATAAAATGAATTCATTTTCTTAGCTGTTCGCTATAGCGTGAATATTATTTGACAAAAGACATATTGCTCTGCTGATCCCCAATAAAACTGGGCAGTAATTCGAACTTGATGAGTGAACGTGGTTAAAAATAACATCTTCGCTTTTCGGGGAGTGAAAGTGTTTCCCGTTTAAAAAAAACATGGATTTCAAGTGCTATTTTCACAAACAGTTTTTCTTTTATTCATTTTTCAATTCCATGTTAAAATTTTAATTTGAAAATCAGATATTAGTGCTTATAATTATGATGATTAGTAAGATGGTAGTGATGATGACGGTTGTGATAGTGATGTCGGTGGTGGTGGCGATGATGATTGTGATGATGGTGATGATGATGGTGATGATGATGATGACGGTGATGATGGTGATAATGATGATGATGATGATGATGATGACGACGGTGATGGTGATGATGATGATGATTATGATGATGATGATGATGATTATGATGATGATGATGATGATGATGGTGATGATGATGATCAAAGTGATGATGGTATTAATTTTTTATTTCTCAAGTAATTGAAATTCATATTTTTTTAGGGCACTGTCTATAGTTTAACACTGTTTTGTGTTACTACGACCTATGTGATTATCAGTCGATTTATTTATTTTTTTCCTGAAAAACATGATATTTCACTCACTCTATCTTTCTATTTCTCTATCTGTAAATACAGTGCGTCCCACAAAAAAAAACGAAACCAAGATTTAGCGATGATTTATCATAACTTAATCATAAATACAATAGACAAATTACCTACTAATGTAAAGCTTGGAATTTCCTTTGTCATCTAAAATCATTTAGATAATTCCTCGTTCACGCATGAGTGAGTAAAAACAATTTGAAGAAAGGATACCAAAAACTCAATTTGCGGGGAGTATCTGAATTTCAAAAATAAAATCACATGCGTAAAAAGTTCAGTATCTGCTCTTTTATTTGATACCTTAATCACAGAAAAAATGGTCAAGAAGTAAACAAATATTCTGTTCCCTCGAAACAATGCTTGTATTTCCATAAATTTCATTGAATAAACGTGTTTTCACCGGTTTCCCACAGAACTTATCGCACGGTTTTTTAACAAAAGGCTTAATGCATGGCTGAACGTCAACAAAACGGAGTGTCGAGTGAGGCTGAACGCTAGCCTGAAAAACCTCTTCATTTAATGAAATTATTGAAATTCAAGCCTTATTTCAAATAACCAGAACTTTGTTACTTCTTGACCATTTTCTGTAATTGAGGAATCGAATTAAACCCTACAGCCCGTCAAGTGACTTTTTGGTATCCCTTTTTTATTTGTTTTGCTCACTCATGCGTGAATGAAAAATAATCTAAGTAATTTCAGATAAAAGAATACCTTCTAAGCTTTACAATGGTAGGTCCTTTATCTATTGTATTTGTGATTAAGTTATGATAAATCGTCGATAAATCTCGGTTTCGGTTTTGTGGGACGCACTGTATATATTACTGATCGACGATTCA
>NC_087245.1:41252500-41260000 GCF_037042905.1 Lytechinus pictus
CATAGTGTTGAAAATTTCATCCAAATCGGATGTAAAATAAGAAAGTTATGGCATTTTAAAGTTTCGCTTATTTTTTTACAAAACAGTTATATGCACAACTCAGTGACATGCAGATGAGACAGCCGATGATGTCCATCACTCACTATTTCCTTTGTTTTTTGTTGTTTGAATTATACAATATTTTAATTTTTACAGATTTGACAATATGGACCAACTTGACTGAACCATATAGTATTAAACAATGCTAATTCCACGTGTTCAGGGAGGAATTAATAATTTTTTCACTTCACAATGAGGAGAAAATTATAATATTTCATATTTCATATAATAAAATACAAAAGAATTAGTGAGTGGATGACGTCATCAGTCTCCTCATTTGCATACCAGCCAGGATGTGCATATAACTGTTTGTGAAATTAAGCGAAACTTAAAAATGTCATAACTTTCTTATTTTACATCCGATTTTGATGAAATTTTCAGTGTCATTCTTGAATTTTTCTCTTTTTATTCAAATTAACTTTTTGTTGGGATGGACTTGTCCTTTAATGATATTCATGAATTACATTTGATATAAAAAGGCTTAACCTGGGACGGCTTTTGAAAATTATCATGTTTTAAGAACAATTATCCACAGCAAACACACTGGATTCGGTGTACATAGAGGAATGCATCAGTCATTTTAATCAGGTGTTAATTTTCGGTGTTGGTTCAAAACATTTGGTGTTATTAAAAGGCCTTTGGTTAGTACACTCTTTGGTGTTATGCTCAATCTCTGGGGTTTAATATTAACACCTCAGGGTGTGGTCATCTAGGTACACTAACTGGTGTCAGCTTTAACACTTCGGTTTTTAGAATTTGCGGGCTTTTGCCCCCCTCCATCCACAAATTTTTCACGACCAAGAAAAAAAAAGAGAGAGAAAAGGAAAGAAAAGAGAGGGGATAAGGGTTAAATATGATATCATTTTCTGATTATCATGTCAAAATCTATCAGAATTTTTGTAATGAAATGTCGACATTTTTGCTCGCTCGCAGCTTTAAAAAATTGACTTTACGCGATGCCCCATTATCGAGCCCCCTCAAAATTGTTGGCTCATAACGCCACTGCTTCGTATAAATGATATATATGTGCCAGCCCCAAATTTGATTAAGGCCTACATCATAATGCTGTTAATGACTTTTTGTCAATGACTTGGGCGAAGTTTTCCTTCTTCACAAACCATAATATCTCCTTTGTTTGTTCTGAAGTCCTCCGTCCTTTCTATGTATCGATAGCGTGTACGATCGATCATTTCAAAACAGAAATATTCCTGTCGTCTGCGAGGAGTTTGCAACACTTTCTCTCCCATTCTGCGGCACGCATCGTATACATGTGATTATGTCAGGCTATTGAGCTTAATAGTACAGAGTGACTGTTTTTTCCCCGGCGTGTTCAGTATTTAACCAAACAGACAAATTATTTTTTCCGTTATTTTTAATTGCATGCAGTTTGTCTGCAGCAGTTGCACCTCCATTAAAAGACTCCGAAGTGGTACAGATGTTAATTTGACGGCATACCTGCACCGATAGAAAATGCCATTTCCGAGACTTCATGGATTGCCAGCGAGTGTTGCAGCTATGTAAGTCACTTATACTTCTTCTTTATTTTTTTTCAAATCTTAATTATATTTGTGTGAAATTTTCATTTCATTTTTTGGCCATCTCCCTTGAAGACATATCCCAGATGTTCACCGATATTCTGCGTAAATTCTATAATGTCAATTGTCCATGTACCATTATTAATATTATTATTGACGTTATTGTTATCATTATTATCATTATCATTATTATCATAATTTTATAATTTATAACTATTATAAATTTTTCATATAACCATTAAAAAATTGATATTATTATGATAATCATCATCAACGTTACCATCATCGTCATCAACATCATAGTAATAATTATTATTATTATAATAAGTAGTAGCAGAAGTAGTAGTAGTAGAAGTAGTATAAAGTAGTAGTAGTAGAAGTAGTATAAAGTAGTAGTAGTAGTGGTAGTAGTAGTAGTGGTAGTGGTAGTAGTAGTAGTAGTAGTAGTAGTAGTAGTAGTAGTAGTAGTAGTAGTAGTGATAGTGGTAGTGGTAGTAGTAGTGGTAGTGTTAGTAGTAGTAGTAGTAGTAGTAGTGGTAGTGGTAGTGGTAGTAGTAGTAGTAGTAGTGGTAGTAGTGGTAGTAGTGGTAGTAGTAGTGGTAGTAGTAGTAGTGGTAGTAGTAGTAGTAGTAGTAGTAGTAGTAGTAGTAGTAGTAGTAGTAGTAGTAGTAGTAGTAGTAGTAGTAGTAATATAGTAGCAGTAGTAGTAATAATAGCATGGTAGAAGAATTAGTAGTGATTATCACTGTGTGTCGTTCTTACCATAAGTATCCTCTAATTATATATACACAACAAAAAAGTAAGTCCCCCTAAATCAAATTGCTGTAACTTTTAAACGGAATTATTTTGAGATATGATATTTCGTAGTTGGTTTTCTACACTCATTGGGCAACTCCTGGTGAGATTGATCGGTTGAGTCATGCATGAGTAATTAAAGATTGAATTAAAAATGACAATTTTTGAAAGTCACAAGAGTCGTTTTTCAGATTGTGCAAATACAAAGTTGGGCAAAAACTGTTTTTAGGTGAATTTTATGGTGTTATTCTGTTTTACTATCCATCATTAACCACTCCACACACAATTTTGATATCGTATGTTCATGGTTGAGTGAGCACAACGTATTGCAGGGGCCGCGTAAGCGGGGGGGGGGGGGGGGGTGGGGGCTTCACTTTTTTCCAAAAACATGTACAAAAATGTAAAAATGACCATACGATTGTGATTTTTTGCATGGTCAGCCCCCCCCCCCCCCCCCCCACTTTGAAAACCGTAATTCCGTGGCCTCTGTATTGTGACGTATCTTCATAGGGGTTTATGGTAGTTTCCTCTACAACTTGTTAGATCATGTTGAAATTTGAAAATGTTGGTGTCTCCCCCGATTATAGGCCCCTCCCCCATTTTAAGATTCTGGATCCACCACTGATTTGTCCATAAATTAAACTGATCATGAGAAATTGTTAGGAAAAATACATTTATGCAGTATAAAGAGTATTCATTCCTAAGTTTTCGAATGTGCTCGCTCAACCATGAAAATGTTTTAAGTTCGGAAAGTGTGTGGTGATAGAAATGATGGATTATAAAAACAACAGCAATTAAAGTCACATTTGAAACCGAATTTGCCCCCAATATTCACTTTATTACCCTTTAAAATGAGTCTGTGACATTGAAAATACCAATTTTCCCTCTTTGATGCGTGCTCACTCATCCATAAATAAACAAATCGATTTCATTTTTGCACAGAATTCTGACCATAGGTTGATAAATATTACTGCCAAATGACGTGGCTAAAGACAGCCTTGAAAAAAAGTTCCACCACATTGAATAAGGGGTTACTTATTCTTAAACATATGCATCCATAATGTACACAAGTCTATGAGAGAGGAAGTCAAAATTTTAACAAATATGAAATGAGGGTTTGTTTCATGGACGGTTTTTGTTACTTCTGCCAACAGTTATTTCATGAAACTTCGCAGATGGCTTCAGAGTAACACTATTCAAAAGGCGCGCACACCAAAATAACCATTCGATACGGCACAGAGTGGGGCCAAGGCCTTGAACTTTCTTCTCATTTGCATAATTTTCGAATATTGTGTGCTCACTGATGCATTAAACATCGGGATTTTCATAAAAATCAAATCAAATGAACTATGCAAGGAGGTTTATGACAGATATCCATAGTTACAAATTGCGTTTTTTCCAATAACGTAAAAAAGAACTAATCACATTCCACATGTTCATTCAAGCGTGAATGTTTAATTTAACGCCTTTGAATCATTGAAGCATGTCAATTGGTCATGAACATAACGAAAACGTTGAGAAAAGATTATTTTCAGTTACCAAAATTGAACAATACATGCCTATGATATTTGAAAATCGCATTTTTTGTTTTCAATAAATGTTTATTGAACCGTGAAACGATGAATATTGTTGAAGATACACTTCCCAAAAATAACTGTCATCATATTCTATCATTTTTATTGATAGAAATGTGTAAAAATTCAATTATAACAAATTTGGACTTGTGTTTATTCAACCGTGAAATTTAGCCAAAAAGTTGTATCGTCTTTTAGAAAGTACCTTTCACAAGCCTTCTGACTATTTTTCATGATGAGAATGTGGAATTAGTTCCAATAAGATGGAATCAAAGTAATGATATTTGGCTTGTGACTTTTGAAAAGTGACATTTTTGCTTTCTGACGGTGCTCACTGAAGCATGACGTAAAATACGTCCATAACATTTACTCAGAGGATTGCTTATAAAATTACCTACACGATCATGTAAAAATATATTAAAAACTCGCATTGGTTCGGAAATTATTGATGTTTGTTTAAGGGGGGACTTACTTTTTTTGTTGTGCATATACCACGACGACATCAGTATTCAATAGGTATTATGAAAGTGAACAAGGCTTTAATATTTTAATCATGATAGTGTCTGAAGTAACAGTTGAACGAATGTCATGCATGTATATTTGGTCCTCCAGTGATGAGCTCTGTTTTTTTAAGAGGCACACACCTTGTGTTTAGCGATGCCAAATTTAATATTGTAAATATAACTTTTTATACACATGAAGGTTGAATAAATACAGTATTTTTTACTCATTTGTTTTCCTCTGGCAATTATGCAACACAAATTTGGCGGTATGCGATAGTCATTTGCCATAAAAAATGTGATTAATTTTGCCAATAATTATAAGAAAATATATATTTATTTGATATACAAAGCGAAAAATGTTGGTAATTATAAGGTGCACATAAAGTGACACGTCGGTCGGATCCGGTGTTTAGTTAAAAACCAATGGGTGTTGTTACAAAATGTTAACACAATTAACACTTTAATAATGTAGGGTGCTGTCCTCCAGAAACATCTATTGGTGTCAGTAACATCCAGGTTTTCACATTATGTGTATATACAATTAAAAAATTGATAATGCGATGTTGTGTGCTCGGCTGTGTGGGAAGCCATTTTGCTATATTTTGAAGTCAGGCAGTCGCAGTCGATAAATGGAATTTGGGTGACAACACAGTAGTTTAGCCCTGTTAATACTACTACTACTACTACTACTACTACTACTACTACTACTACTACTACTACTAATAATAATAATAATAATAATAATAGTAATAATAATGTGACCTTTAAAGCGCCAAATCCACTCTGTAGAGTGCCCAAGGCGCATAAAGAGCTATAAGAGTAAAAAAAAAGTTGTTAGAAGAATTTTGAAATGTCTTCAGAAATGCTATTTCACAAAGTGGGACATGCAAAAGCAAATAACACCCCCCCCCCCCGAGGTTTTGAAACTTTTGGAATAACAAGGTAGCCAGAAGTGGATGAGCACAAAGACCTACTTGGTCTGTAGTAATTGATAAATTAATGAAAGAAGGAAATGTTGAATAAGGTAAGCAGGGCATTTCGGTAGTTTTAAAAATGTGTTACAATAACAATATCCTCCACTCTTTTCATTGGCACTCGCTTCTGATTCTGTTGAGGTTTTGTCATCAAATTATTAATATAATGAACGAGGAAGAATACTTACTGAATTTGAAATGCAACCGAGAGGGAAAAAATGCTATAACTATCGGGAGAGGGGGAACCACTCTCTTTTCATGTCAATTACTTAATCAGGATCGCTGAAACATGAGTAGGCTATGACAAAACAGTACAGCGATTTCCCATTGCAATGTAGCAAAACCCATCAATATGTTGGTACAAATAATTCTGAAAGCATTTTCATTAATTAAATGTAAGATAAAACAAAAGTATCGGGTGATTCAATAAAGTTTGTTTCTCTAGGATCGTAGAAAAATGTCGTGATGTTGTCTACATTCAAGACTTAGCATGAAGAGAGCATTTTGTGGCGCGGTTCACTAACTTTTGAGTACAACTGTATATTGCTTGGACCTCTTAGATGCGAGTACTGGTATAACCGTCAGAAACTTCAATTGCATATCAGATAAATTCAATTCAATTTAAGGTTTATTAAAAACATGAGTCGCAGCCAAATGGCTGAATTCGTTGTATACAAAGCACAAACAATTAAAAGACTCATTACATATTTCAAACATTAAAAATCAGTAACCTTTGTAAAAACTGACGTGAGAAATACGAGTATAGGCAAGGATACTTAGGCAATTAAAGTTTATATACATGAACATTAGATAATGAGGAAGTGAGTAAATTAAGAGTAATAAAAAACAAAATAAGTATAAATTCGCCAATATATAATATTCATAGAAAGGCGCGTGTACACCTCTCTTAACTTTTGACAAACTGTACGATGCTGTTTGTCATGCTGGTATAATGAGTGCGCCGTGATAAGTTAACGAGCGGGTATATAAAGTAATAATATTCCTGCTCGGTCGATGCACTCCCTCGCATGAATACAATTGGTCCCTATTTTCTGAGGTTCATATCCCAAATATTGTAATTCAGTGAACGCTGAGTTTAATCCATCTCTCAGAGGCGATATTCACATGAAATGATCAAACTCGATTTGCCCATTTTATTTTCATCGGTCTTTTTATTCAATGCTTGTCATGTTTTATCTATAAAAAAAAATATATAGAAAAAAGGTAAAATTAAAACTAAAAAACTTCCTTTCACATTTACCCTACGACGTGATCGGAAAGCAGATTCTACCTAATGCAATCTTAATTTTATGCTGTTTAATATTCTCTTTTCCTTTGCACAAATGAAGGTCGAATGAGCCTTATATTCTTCTTCCCACTTCTTTTCTGAAAAAGTATATTGACGAAAATTTGCGAATATTCCAGATAACACATACTACATCTTGCACGAACCCATTAATCTATTATTTGTCATCTTATTGTCGTACGTCAATCAGTCACTTTCTTGCTAATGTTGGTCGCCCACACGAGGGAATAAAATGGAATAACGGAAGAACTTTCCAACATAAAAATTAACCTAGATACATTATTTTTGTTTAAAGGGTTCTTTCATTAACTCATTTTTTTCATTCCATGATGTTTTCCTCAGTCAAGTCTGCGATGTAAATTGACATTTTCATTATTCTATCATTGTACTTGATAAAGATAATGATTAATGGCAAAAAGAAGCTGCTGAAAACTGCTTATCTAATAAAAGAGAGCCAATGGAGTAAATTAGAAAGTCAAAAAGGGGCCTAAGCTTTCGATCCTAGCAGAATCTTCGTCGGAGGCAAAATGACAAACATATAAAGTGGAATAACCATAATATAGACCACAAACAAGCTACAGCAACACTAGAAACAAGGAGACAAAAGGGGCATTAGTGAGTAGAGAAGACCAATCAGGTTAGTGAAGGGGATGAAAGAAAAGGAGTAGGCAGACACATTATCAGTTGTTCCCCATTCTTTTCCTTTTTTCCCCC
>NC_087245.1:41265000-41297500 GCF_037042905.1 Lytechinus pictus
TTCGAGAGCGTGAGGGGCCTTCAGAACTCAAGGCATTAATAGGCTGCACATTCAGACCCTTAACTCGAGTGAAGGGTTTGCACAGCAGACTAATTCGTACACTGCTAAAATCGTGGCGTTTTAAAGTACCCCCAGTGGGCATGGTGGACAATACACCAAGCATAATTTTACATCAGTGCTAAATTCATGGGCCCGTATTTTGAAGTCAGGTTTAATATAAACTCTGGTTTAAAGATGTGGTTTAACTATGGATAGCCACGAGTGGCACAAATCTTTAACAGTATAATTTCAATGTATCAGCTCATTTTTCTCTCAAATCATTCTTAACTGTTTCGGAAGGATAAATAAGAGAGCTTTCTTCTAATTCACGAGCTAGGAAAGAGCACAGTAAACATAAGAAACATCCAATGTCAGGAAAATTTTGACATTTTTTGCCGTCCATAATTTTAGCTCAGAGTGAGGCCATGGTCTAGGTTAAACCCAACTTCAGAATACGGGCCATGGAGTTGGTTCAACACCAGTGGCCTAAGAACGATTTGTAAAGAAAGGGTGGTGGTTTGTAAGCATGCAAACAAAAACAATATGAAGTTTTCACTCCAAAACGAAGGGAATTTTGTCAGACAGAAATTTAAGAAGCAAAAAAAGTTATCTCCCTAACTTCCAGTTTTTTTTTCATTATTATTTTTTTATCTATATCATCAGCAGCAGCATCATCATCATCATCACCATCGTCATCGTAATAAATTCAAGTCTACATTCAATTCAATTCAATTCAATTCTTTATTTGATTTCCATTCAAACATAATACAAATTTCTGCCACAAATATTCTGCCACAACCAGGGGCGGATCCAGGGGGAGGGGCACATTTTCTCGCTGAAAATTTGACGAACAAACAAAAAAAAAAGTTTTCAATTTTGAGTACTGCTCTCAAGAGGGGGGGGGGGTGGTGGTGGTATGGGCCGGATGTGCCCCCTGGATCCGCCAATGGCCACAACAAATGAACGTTTAAATTGCTACGAAAAAATAAATAAATCGCACAAAAGTTGTTATATCGAATAGGCTCATACAATTAAATTTAAATTATTATAATACTGATTAAAATATTTCCATTTTATCATTACATGTAAAATGGAGATATTTTGAGATAGGGAAGCGAGAGAGGGGGGTGGTGAGTATTAGGAAAGCAGTCTTACTGCCGACATCTTTCAGTGAAAGAAAAGTAGAAAATGACCAGTTATACTCATTGAAGTGATTTACAAGTCTATCTCTCTGCACTCACGTCTACATAAATTCTCTGTTCTATAGTTGCTTGGTGTTTGTAAATATTAATGTTACTGGAACAAACGAATAAGAAAAAACTCGTTAGGTCTGATCCATGAGACTAATTAACCTATACGGTTTGCGTCATTGCCATGGTGATGATAGCACACGAAACTACTAAAGATGCAGTCTTTCTTCCTTGTACAAATTTGAACAAGCTTGGGGAGAAATTAACGACAAGATAATGCTTTAGAGATTAGAGGCGACTGTTTTTTTTTTATTCTTAAAAGTTCAGGGTTTCCTCCGATGGCTCCCCACCGATTAATGTTATTATGCAAATCTGCATTGTCTAGAAACAAACTAAAATGATATGGGCGCAGCTTCTGAGAATGGCGTAGGTCTACTGCTAAAAGTAGATTATATAAAAAAAAAAACCTGGCAGTTCATTGTCATATTATAACTGTAATTATCTTCCTCGTTGTCATCATAAACTCATCATTAAAACATTTGTCATAGCTATCCTCATTATTATGGCAACCATCACCATCGCCATCACTATTATCATCATTATCACCACTACAGCTTCTGAGAATGACTAGGTCTTCTGCTAAAAGTAGATTATGTAAAAAACTGGCAGTTCGTTATCATATTATAACTGTCATTATCTTCCTCGTTGTCATAAACTCATCATTAAAACATTTGTCATAGCTATCATCATCATTATGGCAACCATCACCATCGTCATCACTATTATCATCATTATCACCACTACAGCTTCTGAGAATGACTAGGTCTTCTGCTAAAAGTAGATTATGTAAAAAAACTGGCAGTTCGTTATCATATTATAACTGTCATTATCTTCCTCGTTGTCATAAACTCATCATTAAAACATTTGTCATAGTTATCATCATCATTATGGCAACCATCACCATCGTCATCACTATTATCATCATTATCACCACTACAGCTTCTGAGAATGACTAGGTCTTCTGCTAAAAGTAGATTATGTAAAAAAACTGGCAGTTCGTTATCATATTATAACTGTAATTATCTTCCTCGTTGTCATCATAAACTCATAATTGAAATATTTGTCATAGCTATCCTCATCATTATGGCAACCATCACAATCGCAATTATCATCATTATCTCCACTACCACCGCCACAACCTGCTCCCTACAACCTACAACAAACTCCACTACCATCACCTCATTATCTTCATCCCAATCCCCATTTCCGCCATTACCATTAAAGATACCAATACCACCACCACCATCATCGTTCCACCATCACCACCATCAAAACCATCACCATCACTGTCACCATGCTCATCACCAACGCCAATATCTCTGCCACAGTCATCAATATTTGATTTATTTATTTATTTATTTCCGTTCAAACAAAAGATATAATCCAAGTACAGTGTAAATACATGTTCAAAATAATACATACTCAAAATAATACATACAGTTCTATAACATTTCATAACAAATATTGAAGATAAAATTATCTGAACGGAGGGACTTGTCAAGAAAAGCAGAGCTTGTAAAAAAGGTAAGTCCCTAAACATAGTTTCAATACTAATTAACATAACCTATATACAAGAGACGGGTGGAAAACGAAATTAAAATACATAATCTACAAAATACCAAAATAGAGCGTGGAAAGTAATTTGAATAATAGGAATGATAACGATAATAATGATAAAATTTGTTGATATAAATTATAAGAGTGGAAAAGGCCCTCACTACCACTACAACATCATCATCACCACCATCACAACGACCATAAACCTCATGTCCATCACCATCATCGTGCACCACCACCACCACCATCGCCACCAGCACCACCATGAACACCACTACCATAATAACCATCATCATCGTCACCAACATCATCATTACCACCACCAGCATCACCATCATCTCTTTTACCATTACTATCATCGCCGACACCATCATCAACACCTCCACCATCACAACCTGCACCACAATCACCACTACCACCACCACCACCGCCACCACCATCAAAATAATTATCCCCATCATCGTACTGTTCACCATCAAATATATCTAAAGTAGATATGAACTTAAGATTGTGTACCGTTATTAAAATGTTTATATTTACTTGGTCTATAAGTAGTTGGTCTCATCTCATGCATATGGTCAACAGCACCACCATAACCACCACGACCATCATCGTCGTCACCACCAGCATCACCATCGCCACTGCCACTACTACAACAACCACCACAACCATCATCATAACCACCATCTTTTTTACCACTACCATCATCGCCAACATCATCATCACCCCCTCCACTACCACAACCAGCACTACCATCACCACCGCCACCACCACCACCATTACCATTACCAACACTACCACCACCTCCACCACCACCAAAAACATTATCCCTATCGTCGCACTGTTCACATTCCAATATATCTAAATTTGAATTTTGAATTTATTTATTACCAAATATCACTGTCAGGTACAATTACAAGGAATAGTACATCACATATAAACAAAACATTTGGTAATTGGAGCTAACATAATAGCAAGATGCTAATCGAGGTTAGCCCGAAATAATGTCATTATCATAGTTTAAACAATAAATTTAACTAAATCTCAATATTGTACATCAAATTCAGTACTAATTCTACTTATTCACAAAATCTTTATATATAATTATTTGTTTTCTGGCAGTATTTTACCATCCCAAATTAATTATGATCTTCCAGAAGCATTAATTTAATATTACTTGGCAGATGAATTAGATATGAACTGAAGATTATATACCATTTAATGTACGTGTTCACTTGATCTACAAGCACTTAGACTACTTATCATGCAGATGGTCTATAACGAAATGGGCTTAACTCATTGGTCTACTATCAGTGTAGTCTAACTGCTGTTAGGTCTACTGCACTTGGTCTTACACACGCTAGGCGTAACTGTCATCTATATTCTAAGACCCAGTTGGTCTAATTTCCACTCTGCCTTCTTGTTATTTTGTATTTTGTCAAATAAAAAATTTGGTTCATAGACAGTTACTGTAAGTGGTGTTAGACCGAGGGGATATTAGAATAAAGTAATATGGCCTAACTGGAAATTAGACCAATTGGCCAATAGACCACACGGTTAGTAGACTATCTGGTTGTAGACAAACCAGGATTTGTCCTTTAATCTTATCTTATCTGTAGCATTCTTTTGGAAACTGTTGAGATTTTATTACTGACTATTTCATATCATCCTTCCTAGCCACTCTTCAATTCACTTGACTGGCTTCCTTTGAAACAGAGAATTATGTTCAAATTACTTTTGATTTTCTACAAAACATTGAATAAACAGGTTATTTAACTAACTGTTTGACGCTGTTAACACCAACAAGAGCACTTAGGTTGGCCGGTGACCCTCTTAATAATAATGATAATAATAATAGCTGGATTTATAAAGCGCTTTTTGCCAGATGATACAAAGCGCTGCTATTATTACCCCGGCTTTATAGCTCGAGCTACCATCACCGGCGTTCAGTGCATGCAATGAATTACTCTTGCCGGGTACCCATTCACCTCACCTGGGTCGAGTGCAACACAGTGTGGATAAATTTCTTGCTGAAGGAAAACACGCCATGGCTACAATTCGAACCCATGACCCTCTGTTTCAAAGGCGAGAGTCAGAACCACTAGACCACGACGCACCCACACATTTGTCTCACATATTCATTAACTCGTACATTAGCCGGTGATTGAACTTTCACTGTGTCAGTTTCAAAATACTGGAATGATTTGCCTCTAGTAATAATATTATATAATTTATTTTAGGTATTTTCATTGTAAGTGCTTTAATTGCGCCTTATTGGAAAAGCGCCGTATAAGTAATAAATATTATTTTTATCATGGCTGCCGTATTGATTATTTTAATGGTCAACGCGACATGCTATTTCGGCCTTTGGGGGAATCCATTTTAAGACGGTTCTGTCAAATTTGATCTGCTGGGTTTTTTTTCTTCAAAACAATAATTGATACTATTTGGTGGTTTAGCAATGATAATGTTTATGTGAAATTATTTTTAATAGCTTTTGGTAAAATATGGGCTCACCTTTGCTCCGATTATTTGTAAATAGAAGCAAAATTTTTATGGAAAGAATAAGAGAAAAATTAGTGGTGAAAGAAAAATGTAAACATTCGAATGCATTTTCATGGTTATAACGTTCATTACGTCAATGATTAAAACAATGAAAATGACGATGTCGTGCTCATTTGAAATGTGACAATCAAAATAGGGCAAAATGGGTGAACTCGGCATTATGCAATTGGGTTAGACACACAATCCATACTGTAGCCCCCTCCACCTCCACGAACACATTAGTGTCAATTCTAATAACGCTACCACCGGAAACGTCTTCGAAACAGAACATTATGTACATCGTTCAAGCAAACAAACTTGTTGCATTTGAAAGACTCGTTCTCCTTGTCTCGTAGTGCAAACACTTGTACTGCTCGTAGCTCCGACAGGGGGTTACAAGTATAGGTAATAGTTACATTATATCGAACAAACCACAGATAATGCAATAAAGGAACCAAAAACAACGAACCTATAATGCATATATGGCAACCGAAATAATTATGAAAGGATTATAAAGATATTCATGTTTTTTATTACAAAATATTGCACCCTCTACGCTTGCTCATAAGGTTTCTATTCTTTTTCTTTTTCCCCCATGTTCTTCATTTTGGGTCCTCTTTGTTGGAGGTAAACATACATCAGGGGCGGATCCAGCTTTCGCCAATAGGGGGGCCGAAAAATATTTTCATCAACATTTTTCTCGATTGGCCGCTATAATCTGATTTTTTTTTTTCGGGGGGTAGTCCTAACTAAAGACTGAAGTTTTAAATATATGTTTGTTTTAATTGTTATAAACAAGATAAGGTATCTCATGTGGTCTTAATATGTAATGCGAGCGCGAAGCGCGAGCTCAAATTCTTTGATATTTTATGTCCTTAGACCTGAAGATTCTGAGGAGATTGTATAATCATGAAAAAAAATAAGTATCCAACTAAACAATGCGAGCGCGAAGCTCGAGCCGAAATTCTATTATAGTAACGTGAAAAGGGACTCAATTAGGACTGTTTTTTTAGTGATTAATGAAGAGGATACAAGTATCACCAATTAAATAATGAGAGTGCGAAGCGCGAGCTCAATATTCTGATATTCCGACCTGAAAACTGAACAGTCTAAGCGCGTTTTTATTTAAATAAAGAACAAGCTGTGTGTCTCAAACAATAATGCGAGCGCGAAGCACGAGCTTAATTTTTTGATATACTGAGATGATAAAGGAGCATTTTGACAAATTTTGGTAAGAATTTCCAAAGAGGATAGGTAAGTCACAAATCAAACAATGCGAGCGCGCAGCGCGAGCTGAAAATTTTGATATATATTATATAAACAATTTGTGTAAATCAAACTAAATAATGAAAGCTTGATGTGCGAGCTAAAATATTGTGTGCAAATTGATTTCAGAACTGGATATATAAGTGCCATTTAATCCTCTTGAATGGGATTCATTACACAGGCAATGCGAGCGCGAAGCGCAAGCGAAAATTTGTATATAAAGTCTATTTTCCAATTCTTCCCCTCACCTTTTTTTTGGTTTCCTTTCGGGGTCGGGCCGGCCGTTACGAGGCTGTAAATTACACATCATGGGTATGATACCTCTTTCTTACTTTTCTTTCTGTGTTTCATAGTTTCTATCAAGTTAAAGAGTACACTTTTTTTGCAGGTTGTCAAAAAATAGGGGGGGCCGGGGCCGGCTCGGCCCCCTCCTGGATCCGCGCCTGTACATTTCTTTTAAGTGTGAGGTTATTCAATTAATTCTATTAATACTTTATTTTGAAATTCGCGTCAGTTTATTACCGCCCACCATAATTTTTTAATAACTTAAACAATCATAAAAAAGTGAAAGTAAAAAAAAAGAAAAACCCTTCCATCTGTATGTAGTCGCTCGAATACCTTTGTCTTGGATCCTCTCTCGAGAATGTCTCTTAAAAAAAAGAGATTTCTCGTTTCTAAAGAAATTTCTTTTAACAGCCAAAAGCGATGTAGAGTCTTCCTGATATGATTCTCTTCTTTTTGGAAGGCAGAACATGGAAGTCACGTGATTTATATTGCCCTCGAAACCAAAGTACTCTGCTACCGCCCTTTTTAGATATATTCAACACTGTTATGGGTATTACAGAAAAGCAGAGTCTTCATCCACCCCACCCCCTCCCCAAACTGAAAATTGATCGCTGCAAACACTTAGATCCATTCGAATGTAAAATGTCAGTTACCATTATAATTACTTTGTGTTTTAAGAGATAATTGTCTCTTCCAACAACATTGAAGTGTATGATAACGAGTTTGTTTATACAGGAGACTCATTTAAAAGAATCCGCACACATTTCGCTGTCTTCGCCAGCCCCCCCCCCCCCCCTCATTCCCAGCTTGAGCTCCCAGATTATCCATTGCGCATGGTCATTGTGACGAGAGGGAGAGAGAGAACTTGAAAAAAAAAATGAAGGAAAAAAGTCTTTAACGTACAGTATAACATCATCCTCTGAGGGTATATTCTACTTTTCAAAGGTTATTGCTCCTCTTTGCTTATTTATGTTCGCGTGATTTGTCTCTGTGTTTCCTGTTCCAGCACCAAGCCATTGTTTTCGACGCTGATCGAGCATCGTATCGTCACATCGTATCGTATAAGAACAGGGTGAATAAATCTGCTCAAAGCAAAAAAGCAGCAAAACAACTTGTCTATTTTGTTTATTCTATTTCGTGTTGTGCTTTTATTCCCAGTTGATTGATTAGCCTAGAAAGAGCACTCAGAGAGAGAGATGGAGAGAGAGAGGGGGGAGAGGGGGAGATGGAGACAAAGTGAAGCACTGCAAAAACTCGGGTGTTGATTTAACACCAGCCCGGGATCTATATCTGTCCACACCAGAGAAGTATTGAAACAACACCTGTTTGGAATCAAACCAATGCTGCTTTAATGCTAATTGGTGTTGTATAAACACCTATCTGGTGTTAGACTAATACCAAAACCGGTGTTGTTTAACACTTCTCTGGTATGGACATACATGTATATAGATTCCAGGCTGGTGTTAAATCAGCACCGGAGTTTTTGCAGTGAAGGAAGAGTGGAAATAGAAGGAGAGAGGGAGAGATGGAGAAAAAGACACAAAGATATAGAAAGAGAAAAAGGGAGAGAATGATAAAGAAATATAAAGAGATAAAAGAGAGAGAGAGAGAGAGAAAGAGATGGACAGAGGGGGAGGGAGGGGGCAAGGGGGGAGAGAGAGGGAGTGATGGGGTTGCGGAAAAGGACTGGAAAGGGGTGAACGTACCGCTCTCCAATAAGAGCCAGAGCAATAACGACAGTCCGTTGCCATGACAATGAATACGTAACCGCAACGGAGCCCCGTTTTATATTGTAAAATAAACAGTCAGACACTATAGGAAGAAGAAAAAGAAAACGATAACGAGGGTCTCTAAACTTTCTTCTGCACGTGGCTTGCATATAATTTTTTGAAAACACGTGGCTACTGATTAGCTTTAATCTGGCCATCGTAGTTGAGCTGACAACCACTACAAAAATACATATTTAAACAATTGCAATATCTTTCATTGTATTCGCTTCCTGTAGTGCCCTTGTACAAAGCTTACTATAGGCTTATTTCTTTTACTTGACTGATCTCTTTAAAATATAATGTGGAATTAAGTCGTTAAATTCTTAATACGCATGCAATATGCTGATGGGCCTATCATATAATGGAAATTAGTTTTAATTTTGATACAAAAATACTGAATAAACCTTACAGTATGATTATTCCATATTTATCACATATTTCTCCCCCTCTCCATCTTTCTTTCTGCGTTTTTCCCTCTTTGTTTTTACTTTTTTCCCTCCCCGTTTCAACTAGTATTCAGTCCGAAGCGCAGGAACTTCCAGTTGCAGCTAGTTGAACAAATCTGGCTCATTGGGCATTTCGACCAAAAGGATTCCGCCAGTACCAGTTGATACTAGTTGATACTAGTTGATACCAGTTGAATAAACTGCGATATAGACCAGTACACTCTGGTACCATTTGATTCCAGTACGGGCCGTGTGGTCCAGTGGTTAGAGCACTGAACTCATTATCAAAAGGTTGTGAGTTCGAATCCTCACTCTGCCATTGTCTCCACTTTGATAAAAAGGCCCGAGAGTAATATAATTATGTCGTCTATGAGGTCAGTCACTATGACTGATTAACCTAGACGTAAAATGTTTCCTAGGTAAATGGTTATACACCAGCTTGGCGTTTACCAGCAAAAAATGCTGTCCTGCCGAGTTCCTACGGAAACTACCATAAAAAGAAACAGAAGTAAAAAAAAAAAAAAAAAAAAGTTAATTAAATTTGCACAAACACCAGTTCACTGTGGTACCACTTGATACCAGTTGATTCCAGTTGGTACCAGTTGTTTCAGTTGATTCCATTCGATAAAACTTGCACATAGACCCGTTCACTCTGGTACCGGTTGCTTCAGTTGATACCTGTTGATTAAACTTGCACAAAGACCAGTCTAATCTGGGATAATTTGGTTCCAGTTGATACCATTTAATAAAACATGGTACCAGTTCATTCCAGTTATTAAACTTACTCATAGACCCGTTCAATCTGGTACCAGATAATAAAACTTGCACATAGGAGTTCAATCTGCTACCAGTTGACTCCAGTTGACCACAGTTGATTAAAATGGCAAAAAGACAGTTTCAGTCAAATGGGTCCAACGGTGCCAGCTGGTTCAAGTTATTGTAAAGATAATATTTAACTAGTAAATTACCAGTTAGAGATCCAACTGCTTTAAACTGGTTATTTACCCGGGAAGGCACTCTCTTTGATACATACAAAGGTACTTCCGAATACTTTATCTGTGATGCGATAGTCTCCAGAAACAATCGTTTGCAAAAGAAGCGTATGTCAAGTAAAGTAAACGAAGCGTTCATAGGCCATTTTATTGTGGCTGTGTGGGTTTCACTTTGTTTCATTTATCATTTATATTGGATCATATTCTGTGTAATATTAACAAAAATATTGAAAGACTTCTATGGCACACTCACTCTGTACACGTTTTTTTTTTTCGAAACTGGAAAGATTCCACGCGTTGTTCTCAATATTTCAAAGGGAGCCAGCAATGTGCTTTCACCTTCAGCCGTTGTATTTTGTATGGAAAGACGGGATGACGAATTGCAGGGGATCAACGGTTGAAGCCAAGCTTACCCCCACCAAAGAATCATTAATATTTTAAGGAAACAGAACTTAAATTCCCTGAAGATGATTTTTTGTTTTTACTTTTGTATCCATTTCAGAGTAATCCGTTATTGCAAATGACCATGGTCATGACGGTGACGCGTGGAGATCCCATGGATTTCTTTCAAATCCTATAGTCGTGCTTCATGCGTATATGATGGATAGCAAAAAAGTGACACATGTAAAACCATGGATTTCTTTTAATACCAAATTCATGCTCCTTGCGTATATGATGGATTGCTGAAAGTACATTATACAAATATAGGGAAATTCACAGTTTTTTAAAGTATTTTCGATTAAAAGTTTTAAAACTGACCGGGGTGGGTGGGTGGTTTTATTTCGAAAATAGTAGAGGTCAAGAATATGTATAATTTTGGAATAGTCGTCGGCACTTAGGGTAAGGGGTGGGCGAAAATGTGTTTCCTCTTTTTGGATGAGGGAGGGGTCAATTGCCCCCCCCCCATCCTCACTTCCCATGCACCTGTTGAAATAGTTCTCCGACAAATGTATTTTACCAAACACCGTTCATAGCCAATGGAATTAGTAACTCCATGATGTAGCCCTTCTTGTAGGTCAAGAGAGATTCAATATAAGAGGTTAAGCAGATTGTGTCTCGATAATCTAAAGTAAGACGTGGCGCAGTGAACACTGATAATTTTTTTAAGGGGGGGGGGGTTGATGTTTGATTTTGCCCCTCTACATAGAGGAGAGTGAATCTGCTCTCTGTTGCCCCCCCCCCCCCTCGCCCCCCTCCTCCTCCTCCTCACACACGCTCCCTGCGCGTGTGCTTATGACCGAGTCAGTCAAAGAAGGAAATTACCTTATTCAAATATTTGTACTGACTTTCCCTGTCGATTTTTAAACGCCCTAAGAAGCATCGATTTTATTCCCTCGCTCTCGTGGTCATAAAAACTTGTCATCATCATCATCACCATAACATTGTGAGCAGTAATGTAATGATCCCCCCATCTCCCCCACCCCCCCAAAAAAAAAATGAATAAATTAATAAGAGGGGCCAAACATTGATCAAGCAAATATTGTGATAGAATTCACTTAGAAAATAAAATAATTTTTCACCCTTTCCCTTTCTTTCTTTTTTTCCTTTTTTTTCTTGGTCGTGGGACTTTCGGGGCCGTGGGCTGCAAGCCCCCTCCCCCCTCCCCATGTATACGCCAGTGATTGTGAGTACAATTCCTTCTTTATAGGGAAGCTGGGAAAACTTCCCCTTGATGAGTATGATATTACCATAAAAATAAAGGGAAGAGATAACAGGAGGGGAGAGCGCGAGTAGTCTGAAGGTGTACATATAGCAAAACACCAATCATTTCACACCGGGGTTAAATTTCTAATGTTAGTTCAACTTTAGCATTGTACTGTCTGGTTTTCCCCCCTTTCCTTTAGAGGCCTCCATCAATCAATTTGCGATATTATACAGATTAGGACATTTTTAAGAGAAAATTTTCCATATATAATATATAATTCATATTTGACATGGGACATTACTAAGTTAACCACTATCCCGTATTTTCCAAAGAAGGGGGGGGGGTACATTTCCCTAGAAAAATTTGACAAGCCCCCCCCCAAAAAAAAAAAAAAGGTTTTCACCAAAAATTAAGGGCATTTCATCCAAGAACAAATTTGACAAGCAAAAAAAAGGCTTTCACCAAAAAATCAAGGACATTTCGTCGTGATGATTTTAAAATGATTTAAATTGTATACGCATTGTTATTGATATGTGGGGCACTAGCGTACCTACGGAGGGCAGAGGGGCAGACTGCCCCCCCCCCCCCTGACGAGTCTTGAAGACTTCTTTTTTTGCTTGTCAAATTTTTTTCTGGTACGAAATCCTTTATTTATGGTTGAAGACCCTTTTTTTTTTTTTTTTGCTTGTCATTTTTTTTCTGGTACGAAATCCTTTTATTTGTGGTTGAAGACCTTTTTTTTTTTGCTTGTCAAATTTTTTGGCGGACGAATTTGCCCCCCTGTGGAAAAAACTAGGTACGCCACTGATGTGGGGAAAAAATAAAATCAAACTAACACTTGTCTCGTTTTTTCTTACGCTTGATTCACATCCTCACCATCAGTCAGACAAGTGACATGGCACTCAAACCCGTGGTGGTATTACAACAGGCTCTGGTTCTTACCTTTTATACTCTTTGGCGTTATGTTCAATCTCTAGAGCGTAATTATAACACATCAGGGCGTGATCCTCTAGGGACATCAATACTCGTGTCAATGTTAACACACCCCAGCTTTTATTGTTTATGCTGGGCTCAAACTGGAAAGAAAGGAAGAAATAAATGAAACAGTGCTTGCTCCAAAAATGAATTCTAAGATCAGACTGATTCAAACCAAAGTGTAACTAGTAAAGAAAATTTTAAATTGCCATGCTGGCGGATATGTAGGGTTTTATTTATCCATTATACCGATCCAAGTCTGATATGAAGTGACTGCACTGCAAAAGGGTGGATCTAATGACCAGGTGGATGGATGGATGTTTTAAAGACACTCTAAAAACTGCCGCTATTCTCTCTCCTCTCATTCCCCCTCCCCCCCCCCCCTCTCTCTCTATCTGTGTAATAAAATCTTTACTTCGAAATTAACACAATTTCATTCTTACTTCCAAGGGGCTTGGGGCGCATGAGGTGACGCAATATTTTGCCTTCCCCGTTCTGCGCCTTAAACATGTCAAATTCAATAAGGTCAATATGCCAAGCTCTTGACTTCAGACATGGTCAAGGAGCAAAGAGTACACTACTTAACAGGAATGAATCCAGGATATACCCAAAAGGCAGGGGACACTACAAAAAAATGACCAGCCCCCCAATAAAAATGGTTCTTACCCCCCCCACCCCCCCCCTTCTCCTCGTATACTTGCACCTGACGGAGATTGACTTGATGCGCGATAGATCAACATTTTAGAACACCGTTCGTTCTTGCTGTGAAGACAGTCTAATGAAAGCTACAAACGCCGTCGCGGTTTTCTTTTCTTGTTATTGTATACACATTTAGCTTTAGAGAAGGACCTATTAATTTGCGATAATTAATCCCATGAGTATCCTTAATACCAGTGGCGTACCTGGGATTTTTCACAGGGGGGGGGGCAAAACCGTCCGCCAAAAAATTTGACAAGCAAAAAAAAAAAAAAAAAAAAAGGTCTTCAATCACAAATGAAGGATTTCGTACACAAGAAAAAAATTTGACAAGCAAAAAAAAAAAAAAAAAAAAAAAAAAAGGTCTTAATACTAAGCTCGTGGGTATCAACGGTCATCGGAACATCCGCAGATCACCAGATTTTCCATTACTGAAGAATCCTTGTTCTGGGAATGTCCGTAACCATGAGCGGAAATCCCAGGGAGGGGGACAGGGGGACGTGTCTCCCCTACCAAAAATAGTAGGGGGACACAATATCAAATGTCCCCCTACTATTTTTGGTCTTTTATGATGGGGAGAAATACATCATTCACAATCGATATAATACACATATTTTGACCTTACATTTTGGATGAAAACCTTTTTTTTTTGCTTGTCAATTTTGTTTTGGTTAAATCGACCTTACATTTTGGGTGATAACCTTTTTTTTTTTTGCTTGTCAAATCTGCCAGCCCCTGGTCCCCCCTACCTTTAGGGACAGATTTCCGCCCATGTCCGTAACTAATTACATTAATAAAACACAATTGCCACAACTACCCATCGCCCCCTTTAATAGGACATGTTGGAGTGGGTGGCATTATTCAAGCCTGGAGTGTTTTACACGAAAATTTCTGATTTTATCGCTTATATACGACATGCCCAGGACATTAGACTGCAAAGTCATTAGATTAGATTGGGGCACGAGATAATAGATCCAGCCAAACAAATAGGTGAAAACCATGACAACGGAGAGATAAAATTGACAGGGACAGAGAGAGTGGGAAGAGGGGAGAGAGAGAGAGATAGAGAGATTGAGAGAGCTAGATAAGAGCAAGGGGAAGGGGAGGGGAGATGGGGGGGGGGTCTGACATGATGATGGATATGTATAACTGATTTAAATATATATATATGAGGATGTGTACATAGGCTGTACGGAGGATGTGAATGGGCGATGTGACAGGAACCTGGAACTATACATGTATAGGCCTTATCAATTTATTCACCGTGATGAGAAGGAGGTGACAAAGAAGCTATTTCTTTAAGAGTAGGGAGGGTAGCATGATCATGGCGATGTTGATGACGCTTCCTAATGAAATATTAATTCCAAACACAATGGTGGAAAATGTCATCATGGAAACAATGATTATTGTGGAAGACGAAATTAAAATTTTTCGAATAATCTTATTTATTCATATATATCTAAATAAGATTGCAAAGTCATTGATCCATGATTAATTTCAACCACGATTTGAATGAAAGTGCACGATTATCATCAACGTGTTCCTGCGTACAGAGGGATCGCAGATTATTACGTTCTTTGAGGCAATTAATAATCTTCCTGAAATACTTTTCTTTTAGAACAAAGACCTCCGACAAAACGATCTCCCGTTTGCAATACATGTTTGGCTCAGGGGTGATCTTTAATAGGACTGTCCCTATTTTTAATTACTATAAACCAAAAAGGAAAAGAGGAGAAACAAAAAGAAAAGAGGAAGGAAGAAAGAAGAAGATTATACAAAAGAGATGCTTTCACTTAAAAAAAAGGCGGAAGAATTTTCAGAAAAAAATAATAAAACATCAAAATATTTTATAGCAATAATAATAAAATAATTCTGTAAATTGTTATGATAGGAATATTTCTGTAGTTTAACAGAACAGATCTGTTTTTAAACAGGAAAAAGGGCTTTATAACACGAAAATTTTAAGGTTTCATACACAGAATACAAATTTTCTGTAATTTACACAATACATATGCATAGTGTAGTAAGATTACTGGTGTTCCCGAGACTCTGTTGCAAGAACTTTTTTAAGGATAAATTTTCTAACAGTGTGGGTCAGGTACTGTTACCCTATATTAACCGTGTTGTTCAATTAAGGAAAAATGGTGACGTAATTTTAGGTGGTCATGTCCCCCTTACAATTACCAACTTATCTTGGCGCCGCCCCCGCTTTGACTCGAAATCACTATCTTGATGGGAACGGTGTTGAAAGCATTACTGAATATACAGAGAGTAATGTTTTCATAATTTATGCTAAGTTGAGAGAGGATGACACAATTTGATTAACTTCACCTAGAAATCCGAGCACGAACGAATTTCTTAATTTTGAATATTTTTTTTTATTCGCGTACACAGTCCTGCTAGTAGCTTTTAAAAATCGATATTGGCTGTCGTATACGGGCAGTGCCGTGTTTATCACCCCAGTGGAAAATATTTTACGGCGAATACAAGTTGAAAGGAAAGAAAAACAGGAAAAGGGGGAGTTTGTGAGATGATGGGGGAGGCGGCTGGGAGAACTAAATTATAAGAAGAATGATAGGAGGGGAAATAAGAAAAGTACTTTGACAAAAAATTAGCAGAAGAAGAAGAAGATGATGATAATGATCAAATGCCTCTTCTATTAAATATTAAAATAATATCAAACACAACGATATTTTCACTATGCTTCTATATCAAACTCACACCACTGCCCCCCCCCCCCTTCATCCGATAACCATTTTCTAAAATCCAAACATGCCATTGGCATGTTGTAATCTCTTCCATTAATCGCTACACAAATATCGCTATATACAGTATGCTAATTACTGAAACCGATGCTTTCCCGCCTGAACAATATACAGTATATTGAATTTCCCCATTAAACCCTGGGAATAATATTTTAAGACTTCTTTGCGCTCTGCTGATAAAAAGTGCTGTAAAAATGCGGCCATGCCTATCATTTTGGAATTAAAGGACCGGTAATGATTGTCTTGTTCAAAATTTATACAAAATAACACAAGAACTTAATCATGATAAATTCAACAGTGGCGCAAAGATGGGGGAGCTTGGGGCGCTCGCCTCCGCAAATTTTTAACGACCAAGAAAAAAAAAGAGAAAAGGGAAAGAAAGGGAAAAAGAGAAGGGTGAAATACAATATTATTTTCTAAATATTATGTCGAAATCTATCACAAAATTTGATTTTTGTAATGAAAATGTCGACATTTTCGCTCGCTGGCTCGCAATTTTTAGAAAAAAAATTGGCCAATACGCCATATTTGTTCCCCTCGAAATTTTTGGCTCATGACGCCTCTGAACTTAAATAGCTCCTAGTTTGCCCGAGCATTGCCAGACATAGCAACGAAAAAAACATGCCACACAGGATTCTAAGCATCTAATACCAAATTCTTGAAATAAATCCAGAGCGGTTATGATACAGTGACCAGCCGAATATCAGTTTTAGATGGATTTCATTATAAAGCTAAAATATCTGAATTTATATCTTTGGTTGTGATTTAAATGTTAATCCTCAAGTTTGAAAATAAATTCAAAATTCGGCTGGTCACTATTCACAATCGATTCGAATTTATTTCAAATCTTTGAAATTAAAGTGAGCCATGTATTCCTATTCATAGTTCCAATTATTTAAGTTTTTTTATGTTAGTAAGCTATACATTCATTTTACATAGATATAAAAAATATTGATATGAATATTTACAAAATATTCATAAATTAGAAAGTTTAGTCCCAGAGACGTACTGTCTTCAATCTTGACGTAAGTGGGGTAAGACTAACACATCAGTAGTGTTCCTAATCCAGGAACACTACACATCAGTTCCGTATATAGAGATGTCCTCTTCGTCAGAGGCTGTTCTCTTATTTTTACACTCATTTTCAGAGGACTACAAGTTTTTTTTTTTAGGAAAACTAATGCAACGGCCTTTGTCATTTGCGATCACCATTCCGGAGACTGTAACTTTTTCATTAAAATACCCACGCCACAAGGGCTTGGAAGTCTCAATATTATACAACTAGCTACTCATTGATTGGAATAATGTTCGGCGTTATGGCGGGATACACTTTCATTACTATCGCAATACCAATAGATTGAGTTCGATTGCACGGAACATATAGTGTGTATGAAAATTTCAATGTTGCATAATAAAAATGGCAAATTTATTACATTGCAATTGTTCGTTTGATAATTGCACACAAAGTTGAGAAATATTGTTTGCGATGTTTACTACAGTAAGTAGAGAGTTTTCGCAGTCACAACGCGGCCGCTCTCTACAACGCACCGAATCCTATGAAAGTGCAAGTGCAAGCCAAATCACAATGGACAGCTGAGAAGTTTTTGTCGAAAGTTGGTGGACCGAGACAGCAGATCGTCCTAAGATTCGGACCGGACGAACAATTGCAAAATGTCGTTTGTCCAGCCAGAGTCCAGGACGACATTTTTGCTTTGATTCACCAATTTTCGACAATGGCTGCTTTGTCATAAAAGGGCTTTTGATAATAGATTCTCTGTGTTATGGAAAGCGTCTGCGTAGTAATTGAAAAAATATCCTACTGTTCTTCAATGGACCCAGTAGCAGATATCCAAGACGTTAATTTAATTCAAGGCCATGGACGGCCATGTGCCATAGTTACTCTGTTGAGTTTCCATGATGCCCTTCTCATTGACCTCAGAAAAATGTACATAATTGAAAAGTGATAATAAAAACGGCATTGCCTTTAAAACATTGAAGGGTTATACGCATTGGATGAAAATTTCCACAAACCCTACCCCCAAATACCTAAAAATTAATCTTAATACCTTTATTAAAACAGAAAAAGATCAGAAAAAAAAATGATGACCACCACAACAAAAAAGACACTTTGAGATCAGCTCGACTGTTTCGCTCACTCTATGACATTTTAACCATAATTGATTTTTGTCCTGGAAAGAAATATGTCATTATATGTGGAATTAAGAGTCGTGGTGAAGTGGTTCTGACTCTCGCCTTGTAAACAGAGGGTCGTGTGTTCGAATCCCACCGCTGTTTAGCGTCCTTTGGCAAGGCGTTAATCCACACTTTGCCACTCTCGACCCAGGTGCTAAATGGGTACCCGGTAGGATGCGAAAGATATTGTATGTTTGAATTTGCCAGCGCCACAATGAGGCTGCGATGAATGCAAGAAATGCTCCCCAGGGAGTGGAAATTCTGCACTTTTCGTGCGGGATTTAGATGAATCCAATGACCGGGGTAATAATATGCTGAAACGCGCTTTGAGCCATTCTGGGTAAAGCGCTTTATAAATATTGGCTATATTATTATTATGACATTACATCCAGTAATCAGCTGGTAGATTGAGTGAGATAGATACATCCTTTCAAACTCTTAAAATATTTGAAACCTTAAATAAGGCACTTAACCACCAATCTAACTTGGAAAAAAAAAACACGAGGCCGCCCTTTCTCTCATGGTTTGGCCCAAAACATCATAACATAGGTCTATTAAAGAAAAAATGTATAACAAATTTATTCATGTTTAGATCAGGGTTTCTTTGTCTCTTTTTAAAGTAAAGAAATATCTTTCCCACCCCCCCCCCCTTTTTTTTTAACGAATTCCCATTTACGCTCGTACTCACAAACTTTCACGTGATTCATGAACACGTTCGTCGTCACGGAGAGACTGGTACTTATCATATCTCAGTGTCATAGAGCACATTATAACTATTGATCTCGTTAGCCGAAACCAGATCACACTTCATTATTTACAGTGATGGTGTGAGCTATCGTATTACCGAGATTTGCAGAGATGTTGCCGCCATTCGATCAATTGTCATAATTTCATTTCGTTTAAAAAGTAAATATATGAAGCAGTTGATTTATCAAGAAAAATGTCGAGAGAGATTTTCACACTTTTCTTCTAATGGAATAAATTGCTAATCTGGTCAAAGGAGGAATATACCACACAAGGTAAGCTAATAAAAAGTATACATCTACATCAAGTTTTGTATTAAGTAGCATTTGAATTTTTTCATTTTTTTTATTCAGTATATTCTGTAAGAGGCGCACCATAAGAGAATGAAGTAAAGATAAATCGAAATAAAAATGTACACATACAAAAAACCGAAACAATATATTCTTTGTTGGAAACAATTACGAGCAATAATAAAAGGAAGAATATTTGTGGTTGAAATTTGTATATATGAACCTCTTTCACTGGGAAAAATGAAGCAAGATGTGTTTTTATTATCAAAAATAGCTTTTATATCTTCGTTTTTTAAATAGAATCATGACATTTTTATACAAAACGATTTTTTTATAGGTCACAATCCCACCATTCTTTCATCTATGTGCAAAACATTTAAAAATGAATCATGTCGTAGTTTCTCTTTAGTATAATACTATGTTGTAATAAATTGTATTGTGTATTAATTATATAAATTAAGTTGATTATATTACATTTTTTCTATCAGAAGACGCAATTGTTACCGGTTTAAATCCAATAAGATACTTTGATTAAGTGAACTTTTAACGCTTTTTTCATTCCACTTGGTAGTGCCGTCATTGGTTACTCAATTTGGGGTAACAAATTTAGAGTAAAACATACGAATGATTCAATTAAATTTCACTTAGAAAGAGTGAAATTCACTCAACAACACGCGGAAATCACTCTAAATCTAGTGAAATTTATTCACCCCTCCCCTGAGGAATAAAGTATTCACGCGATTTTTAGAGAGTGGAGTATATGTTTCACAAAACTCCACTTTAAAAAGGATGATTTTACTCACCAACAAATGAAATACACTCATAATCTGGTAAAATTAATTCACTCCCTCTCAGGAATGATCCGACAGTGGAATGTATATGTCATACAAAATTTCGTCACTGCTCTCATTAACATGATTAAGAGAACCATTATAAATCGTCAACATAGAAATATATAACATGTTTGGTAAAACAATCTATGATCGTCGGGGTAACTCCTCCCGGGAGCCCCCGTGGATTCGCCCTTGATAATCCCTCTTATCATCATCCTTCCATATCGTACCAAATAAAACTACGGACTCAGGTCAGATTTATCATTGTATGCATTAATCTTTATCAAGGTCGATATTCCACCGCTAATTCTGGGAGCATCCTCTCCATCGAAAAAGATCTTTCTGGTTTCCGTTTTAAAAAAATATGAAAAGAGGAAATTAAATCAATAAGCGGAACGCTATCTACACGAGACTTAACTCGATATTTCTGCAAATATACAAGCACACTCGTGGCATGCATGCATCGACAAATAACCTGCGCATATTGTATTGATTTGTAATCATGATAATTCAAACTGGTAATGTGTATTCCCTTAGAGAAGGTTAACGACAAATGAATTCATTACTTAAACCCTGGACCTACAATTGACATAACTCCACTTTCCTCATACTACATTTTACTCTTGGCTAACACCATCCGTAATTTATACCATTTCATCATTTTCTTTTCATTTTTTTTCATTCCAGAGGAAAGTAACGGAAACTTCTTTGATTGCATATCTTTTCGCAATCAATCCAGCTTTTGGACGGTTCAGAGAAAATAATGAAATTATACCATTCCAAGAAACTACATTTATCTTTTTCTTAATGTAGGCCTAAAGTGAAAAGTAATAATGGTATGACATCGCATAAAATTTCACTCTTCATCAAAACAAAACAAACCTGCCAAGTGTATTTAAAAAAACAACAACAGTGAATTGGGCATATATATGGGCACATGTCTTCGCAGGCAAACCCCATGCTTGGCTGGAAAAAAAGTATCTAGTGATTTTTTTTTTTTCAGACAGTGATTTTTATAAAGAGGATGGATGTTATAATTGAGGGAAATAATTCTCCGATCTATTTCCTTTTTTCTCATCTAATAGCAAATTTCACTTATTTTACATTTACTGTGATTCCATTTCCACTGAACATCCCTGTGATATATTCAACTCTGTTTTATCATGTTACTGTGATTGTATTTTCTTAATAGATATGAATAAATCTCAACTCTCAATGTTATTGTGGTTTAGTGAAGGCTAACTCGTTTCGCAGTATAGGCCTATAATAAGTAGTAAAAATATTCATTTCCCAGGAGAGAGCGGAGAGGAGTTTGTTAAAGTTGCACTATTATTCATAGCTAATATCAATTATTTCTATGTTAACATCACGGTAACTCAGTGCAGTGAATATTTTTATTTTTTTTATAATAATCATAATCTGAATCATTAATTCCGAGTTTATCTTATTATTATTTGTTTGGCGTCACCTGTGCCTGGGAGGCGAAAATCGAACTGAATCACTGTGACCCGCAGGTCTCTCCTCCCGATATAACTGATAGGGGGGGAGTGCAGGTGGACCACCATACCAGGGTTTCCCCCTACTCTGATACGAATAGTGCAGTGGGTTCTCAACGTGCAAAGGTGGTGACTCTCCTCTACACGGGGCCTCCATTTAACGTCCTATCCGAGGGACGGAGTTTTTTCCCACTGTATATCATAACCTGCATCTATGGAACATGGGAGAGACGTTTACAGACAACGCACTGGCTTCATGCAGTCATCCGCCCGGGGTGGACTCGAACCCACGATCTTTGGTTCGACGGGCAGACGCGTTACCGACTGAGCCAACTTCGCGCTCTATTATCAACATAGATCTCTAATTATCAACATACATCCACATTATCAACATACATCGACATTATCAACATACATCCACATTATCAACCTACATCCACATCATCAACATACATCCTCATTTTTTATGTTCAGTCTAATTAAATTGTATCCATGGTGATTTTGTTTAGAAATCTATTCGTGTAAGTCTGACATTACTGAAAGCGACTGCATGGTGCCGTTCCTGACGTCACTTATATTATACAGTGATCATGAAATATATATTACTGGTTGATTTCAACCTTCACCCATGTGTTTTGTAATGAATTACATGAACATTACAGCGTATGTAAAAGTAGTGATATATACATTATGATGTCCTGTGTTTGGATTGTATAAGAAATTCGCTAATATAAGATGTTTGTGGGCAGAACGAGTTTGTACAAGCGCTAGTAAAACACTAAAATAATGTAGGATTTGTTGAAGCGAGATATATAATTATCTTCCAAAGAAGGGCGAAAATGTGTAGATATCAATAAAGTTATTATGCTCTTATTGATTTGTTTGCTTAATTCATCTTATTTATCTTATTTATTTGGTTTATCTGTTTTACTTGGGGCCCTGTACAGTAAGCTACATACATAAGAAAGTTTTAAAAATGATAATAAATCATAATAAATGAAAAAAAGAAAAAAATCAAGACAACGGGACTTATATAATATATATATATACATATATATATATATATATATATATATATATATATATATATATATATATATATATGTGTGTGTGTGTGTGTGTGGGTGTGTGTGTGGGTGTGTGTGTGTGTGTGAGGGTGGGTGTGTTGAACATAAGAGCTTATCAGAAATATAAGATTAAAAAATAAAAGAAAATGAACGATCTCTTTAATAGAAAGCATATAGATCTAACCAGGAAAGAAAACTACTTTTAAAAAAGTTCAGACATACTCGCAAAATGATACGCAACCCCCACTATACAGATATTCACACAATTATCACACGGATTTCAGGGATTGGATTTTCACTTCATCTGCCGATTATGTCATGAATTTTAAGTGAAAAGGCCTTCGATAAACGCAACTGCGTGGTATATTGGCTTATCCACCGACGTGGATGACAATATTTTGAGACATTAATGACATCATCAAGTGCACGCGTCAAAGAAATGTATACCACGCTTGAAAATTTGTTTCCGTCCTGCATTTGCACATGAAGCAAATCATGCAAGTACCATTTTATAAGGTATAAATGTAAAGGTGTATAATACTTGCAAAAGTGATATTTCTCTTTCTTCTTCTTCTTCTTCTTTTTCTTCTTATTCTTCCTCCTCCTTCTCCCCCTCCTCCTCTTTCCCATCCTCCTCTCCATCTTCATCCGCACTTTGTGGATTAACTTGATTGTACGTGTATTTCATTGGTTTTCAAAGTAAAGAATGAAGTGCTGAATCGAGTAGACGATTTGATTATGAGAAGTAGACTTTGGTAAATTGCTTTGCAACCCACCGAGACATCGTCGTGCATGTTAAGCCACCAGAGAAATAAAACATTTGTCATAAATTGTAGTTTGGAATAGGCCTGCATGGATCGTGGGGAGAAACTCCTGATTAACGCCGCGCCTGCAGGCGACCGAATCTAAACATTCACTTATAGCTGACAATCAAATTGAATGTCACAATGATTACTGAACAGACCGTAAATAATTGGTTTCCAAAACGAGGTATGAAGTGCTGAATCGAATAGAATAGCTGGTGTGATTATGATTGTGAATTTACTGGTGGGGTGCTGAAGACCTGTCACAGCTCTCATGGCGGTGACTTTGGCTCGCTTTCAGACACAAGAACTCAATATCTGTAAATACAGACTATATTTTCCTCTGCATGCTGTACCGTTCACAAGCGTTTTATTTATCAACCAACATCGATATATACCACTCTCGCACCGTTAGTCGGAAATAAGGTTTGTAAGTGTAACAATAATCGTCCATTGTAATCACTCATTTGGATTAATGAATTCTCCATTTTGGACTGCTCCATCTGTATTTTCTCGGGGATGGCGATCCCATTCGAGGTAGGTATATGGTGTTTATTTTCAGGGTTTTTTTCACGTTTCTTAAACACGTCAGCTCTGCATTAAAAAAGTCATTTTCAGGTGCGCTAATTTACATTTTGACGTAAGTAAAGAAAATTGCATCCCTTGTTTTACGTTTTCGTTTTGGCCGCGGAACTTTTGGGGACCCAGTGGCCCCCCCCCCCCCCATATTTATGTCAGTGACATCTTTAAAGATATTACTCTGGTACAAGTCAAGATTTTATAGATGCATTCGGTGATAATTCGCACTGTTCGAGTTTCATTCAAACTTTACAATATACATACATATACATACATACATATATAGATATATATATATATATATATATATACTTCGGGAATTCTATCCTTGTATAGAGTAATCGATGTCCTTCACAGGAAGAGCTTTGAATAATAAACACAAGTTCACAAGGTTGACTGGAGGTTCATCAAATTCAATTGCAACTCTGAGTTTCACGCAACCTACGTGAGGTGCGATCTTCATTTATATATATATATATATATATATATATATATATATAAATACCATACCTCAAAAACGTATCATATTAACATTCGATGAAATCATTATGTAAGAATAAGTGAATATATATATATATATATAATTACCATACCTCAAAAACGTATCTTATCAACATTCGATGAAATCATTATGTAAGAATTAGTGAATATATATATATATATATATATATATATATATATATATATATATATATATATATATATATATATATATATATATATATATATATTTATAAATATATTTATATATATATATAAATACCATACCTCAAAAACGTATCATATCAACATTCGATGCAATCATTATGTAAGAATTAGTGAAATTACGAATTACAACATTCTTTCACATAAAAGAAATGAATTTGTATTCGATCGCATATGATATTCCTTCATCAAAAGTATCGTGACAAGGCCTTGGCCAAAAGGTGGTTATCGTTGCGTTTACTTTCCATCCAGCAGCGTTTAGCCATTATAAAATGATGTATTTGTCACAATAATTGTAAATTGGGTTGAGAAATTTATCCAGAATAGTTCCATATATATATACAGTATATATATATCTACGGTAGAATACAGATATGGAACTACACTGTATTCTGTATTCTACCGTAGATTTATACAGTATGTACACATTGAATTGATTTTTTGTTCTTTCCACAGCAAAACCTAATATCAAACTCTTGAATAAAGAACTCATGCCTAATATAGCTTAATAATTATCCATGCAAAATTAATTAAAATAACAGACTTTATTCTGGTTATTATTAATCTATTATTTTATCTAAGACTCGTTGCATACCACACCACAATAGAGAGCGAAATTGTAATACAAGTTGTGGGGATGAGCAGAGCGTCAATGTTGAAATAATCATCGTCCTCAATCTGTGCCAGGCCAATAATATCAATTTGCTAACCTATTTCCGCATGACTTCTAAAGCCTGTCGAGTTTTATTGGTAGTCGTTCATAAGGCCTAATGGTATGACTAAATTTCAGTTGATACCATTAAAATACTGTTCAGAACAGTACTTAAATTGATGATAAGCTCCAATGGTGCATGGCGTTTATAGCATCGGTAAATTCAGAAACGCAATAAGCCCCCCCCCCCCTCCCCATTAAAAAAAAAGAAATGAGGCGGCATAACTTATGGCGTATAGGCGAAATTCGTTATAAATTATTTCCCCAGCGACAAATACATGGTTTTTTTTTTAATAGAGTGATAGATATTGACCTAATTATAATCAAATAATATCACAATTCACCCCTTTGGGTTCGTTTTTTTTTTCTTGGTCGTTACTCCCCCACCCCCTCCCTTCATCTTTATGGGCATGGGAGGTCTGAATCTATATAGTACGGTGATCTTTGAAAATTATTTCCTTATATTGACGCTTGTGCTTATGTTAAAGACAGAAGACTAGTAATAAATCATTTTTATTTATATTTTTTTACTTTACTATAAATAAGGTAACCACACCCTTTCTGACGAATAAGAAGACGCGACATGTTTAGCCGGGCCTTGAATCCCAAACCTCTGCTGTGTCAGACAAGTAATAACATCATTATCAGCGAAAGGTTTTAAAAAAATCAATGTCTAATGTCCATTTTAAATGATTCACTATAAAATTCATCTTCGGTAGATATGAAATTATCAAGTTCTTATTTGACGAATATTGTCTTTAACATTCAGTTTTTTATATAGATACACACAGATACGCACCCCACACACCGTCCAACCAACACACCCATACATACATATATATATATATTAACGAATGGAGGAAGTGCACACGAAAATGATAAGGAGATAAGAGAGAAATAAACAAGCAAACAAATTAGTAATCACTCCAGGAAAGGATTCATTTTCTTCAAAATGGAAGTCTTCACTTCAAAAGGGATTCATATATTTTTACCCTAACTTTTAAAGCGGAGCGCATTTCCTTTCTGTACAAATTTTAATAAAAAAGTGGACATGATGTGCCGCCTTATATGATCCTGCCCCCCCCCCTTGATTAGCCTTTCATGTTTTGCCTATAGTCAATGCTACCCCTCAGTTGCCAAACAAACAATAATGATAACAAATACTAACAATAATCTAAAAGAGCGAAAAAATGAAAACATCAGATACATAAATACAAATAAAAAATGACTAAAATATGAAAAAATAAGGTTCCCTAATATACATTTTCTCATATTTCGCTTTAATTCCATCATGAGCAGGAACTTTGATCTTGCATTCATATTCATGTACATCCTTCAATAAGGGAGGAGTACGACGAGACAAAAAAAAATATTAAAAACAGACAATGCTACAAAGTACAAACTGACCCAAAATTAGGACAAATGATTAATCGATATGAAGGTGTTATTGTCCATTTTTAATTTGCATGTCTTTTCGACATGACATGGCTTTACCCTATGCCTTTATACAACAGTTCAAGTCAATTTGCGTCATCACACAAATGGAAGATTAATCTTTATTGTGTTGGAAACGTTGTCTTGGTAATGATGCCACAACAAAATCAACCGAATGATGATATCAGATCAGCTTTGGCTGGCTTATCAAGGTCAGTAATTATAGCATGCATAATTCACCACCCTGCTCCATGTTAGGAGTTGAACAGATTTAAGACTAATTCACTGGACGCCATTGTGCATTGAAATTTATACAAACGAAAAAGTATTTACCTTTAATCATGGTATCTCACAGAAAACGTTGCCAATTTTTATTCGCAAACTTTTTTTACGAGTGTTGCAAGTTTTAATGAATGTTTGTTGGCGATACTAAAATCTATTTGTGAACTGCTTTAAATCGAGAAGAAATGTGTTTGCAATTTAAATCAGTGTGTCTATGTCGTCATTTGGTAGACATCATTGGCAAATAGGAGACAACTTAAGCGATATCTTCTTACAACCGTATGCAAATTATTGGTATGACTGTTTTGTGAACGTTAGCAATGGCTTGGGGGAAAAGAGATCGCATAGAATTCGAATATGTTCATTTTTTGCTACAAGAAAAAAAAAACGTTTGTTACAACAAGAAGACTACGTACGAACAGTGGCGTAACAGGCGGGGGGCAGGGGGCAAGCTGCTTCCCCCCCCCTGGCGGATTTCACCGGGAAAATAAAAAAACGGGAAAAAGAAAAAAAGGGAAGGAGAAAGAAAGGGAAAGGGGGAGGAAAGGGGAAAAGGAAAGGAGGAAAGGGAAGGTAAAAGTGAAAAGAAAACGAATATTTTTTTATGGAAAATGTACGAAAGAAGAACATTTGACAAAGAACAAATCATTCCGAAATAGGCTTCTCTAATGCAATAGCATGATGGGAAATAAATTAAAAGATGACAAAATGGCAAAAAATAGCGGGAAACGAAGGTAGAATGGAATCAGTAAAAAACTAAATTAGAAAACAAAGGAAAGGGACAGGATAAAAAATAATAACACGACCGGGCTGCCGAGGATTGAAAATAAAGAGCGGGAAGAAAGATGGACTGCATACAACATTGTGCTATAAGCTTGCTAAATTTTCTGCAAATAAGCTACCGGGGCTTCATCTATAACCATCAAATGGCTCATAACGCCCCCGTTCAATCACTGGCGTACAGGCGCGGGGGGGGGGGGGTGGTCTTGGTTCCACACCCAAGAGGAAATAAACAAAATTATAGGAGATAACGTATAATGAAATGGATGGAAACAATAAAATGTGTTATTTGCTGAATATAATGTAAAAAACTATCACATAATTAGAATTTAATTTCAATACGCATTTTCTTTCCAGCTCGCTTTGCACGCTGGCGGCTTTTAACAAATTCAATTCAGTTCACTTTACTCACATCCATTAAAAAGGTACAATATACAATATTATATGAACAATAAAAAACAATACATAAACAAATCAATATAATGACAAATAGAAAGAGTATAACCAACATGCAGTGGGTGTAGGATGTAAATTTTCCCTCATTGCTATGTTTTGCCCCCTCAAATATATTTGGTTCATTACACAACTAGGTTGAATAAATGTGTTGTGTAATAGCTATATTCTGTATATACCCGCGATTTGATTAAAATAGCGGCAGTCTGCGAGGTTTAAATGGCTTTGATATCAAGAAGTTCCGGGGGCTCCACCCCGGACCCCAACCACACAGCACTGCCGTATATGAGTATGGAAGGGTTGGGCCATTAGCCCCCAAAAGTTCTACAAACAAGAACAAAAAAAGGAGGAAAGAAAAGCAAAGGAAAAGTGTAGGATATCACTTTATTTACTGAATATAATTTCAAAAATATCTCAAAGTTAGATTTTCATGAAAAGGTGATTTTTTTCTCGCTCGCTTTGCTTGCTCGGGACTTATATTAAGCAGCTTTAAAAGCACATGTGTCATACTGCGCCTCTCGGTTTTTTTTTACTCTTCACGCTACTGCCGCAAAGAATCCTGTTCACAGTGGCGTACAAACCACAAAAAAGGAATGGAAAGAGAAAAGAGTAAAATATATTATTTTCTCGATATCATGTCAAAATCTATCACAAAATTATCGCTACTTATTATTATTTTTTTTTTTATAAATTCTGCCCGATACGCAATATCTGGCCCTCTAAAAAAAGTCGCCTCATTACGCCTGTTCATACCATGATATGACCGGGAAATTTTTGGCTCTTGCCCCCCCCCCCCCCCCCCCCCCCTGGCCACCGACCCCTGTTACGCCGCTGCGTACGAACCTTTTTGCAACCTTTTATGAACCTTTTGCAACCTTTTACAAACCCTGGCGAAGTCTCGAATTCGCTTCCGTTCGCAAGCATTCGCCGCACAGTGAAACTCTTGTGTGAATGGTCGTATGCATAATTCCCTGGAAGATTTTTTTTGTTGGTTATTTCAAGCACAATAAATGTTACTACCAAAGAGTTGTTCTCCCTTCTAATACTGATTATTCATTCTTTTTCCCTGTGGTAGTTTTCTTCTTATTTCATTCACTCTACAAAAATTTTTTGTTGCGAAAATACTCAAGAGCAAATGGTACATTACGGCACTGTGGGTAATACCCGATAGAGAACTATTGCCAAAGCATGTTAAAATTATTATTTTATGGTTCCGTTGATAAAATAGTTTAACGTATAAATACTTATTTCGACCTACATTTATTGCAAAAAGCTACTTTATTTATAAAACACTTCATAATTATTTCGTCTTATTGTTATTCTTCATCTCTGTTTTTTCCTTCATTTTCTTCAATTTTCCCTTTCCTCTTCTTATTTGTTTTAAATTAATTTCATTGTAATAATCTTTATTAATATCGACAGACTGTGCTTACAATTTATTATAATCAATTATACTCATATTTCATGTTAAATAGTTCACATAGTTTGTAATCTTATGTAACGACAATTTTCAAATTTACCTGATATCCAAAGTATATAAATACCAATGACTCTGTTGATAATTTTCTGGCTAAGGATTCGTTTTGAACCTGAAAACACGTTCCATTCGTTGAGATGTTATTTTCTCTTCGTTATTTTGTCTTCATACACTGTCATGGTTCTAAGTATTTAACAGTTGATATCGAACATGAGTGACTGTATACAGCCTATCCTTTGTATATAATGGGTTTAAAATACATCTGAAAGCATTGAAAAATACACTCTTGAGGCAATTACATGATGCTTTAACATTAAACAGATTAATATAACGCACGCCTCGTCGACATACATTGTGATATAAAGAGAATATAACCGGGCGCTTTAATTAGGCCTTTCGAGGGCAATAAAAAGCTGACAGGCGACAGCATATTTATCAACGTATTTGTACGATTCGTGGTAGTATTGTACGTGATAGCGGTTACATGGACATAAATCACCCTGGCGTCAGACTTCACAGAAACAAATTTTTGACATACTGTAAAATGCCACAATTATTTATCAAAACGGTTCTAACATTTTAGAGAAACTTCCCTTTCTCTCATCACTAATAGCTGGATCCGAATTTGTCGAATGATCACTGATGGAAAGCATAATCGCATGTGTAATGATTTGATTGTGGAATTCAGTATGCACTAAACTATTGTTACTTAAAACGTATTAATTCAACATTATGCAATATTAATGACAGTTGGTACTCCACGCTTCATTCGTGTATTGCAATAGATGGTCCGGTGGAAAGCTATATGTTTTCCCCCTTTTCCCCGAAATGAATTTTGTTTATTGCAAAGCAAGCGACTTGGATGAACGCCAATGATCCGCAGATAAATCGGCTCCTCGGAAACACATTCATTTGCAGAGTTTATTCGACTGCTTGTGGTCAGTGATGCATTTTTACTGGAAGCGTTGAGTCATGATTGACAACAGTATTGTTTCCACTTTTTTGTCGGAATTATCAGGATTTGAAAATCACATTCATATTCCATTAAAGTGATTGGCTAACATTGGTTTGACTTTTAAAAAATCTGAGCTAGAAGGTCACACTTGTCACCTGTGTCTGTGATATGTTACAAAAATGAAGCCGAGAAAAAATTGCGTTCGAAAATAATTATTTAGTGCTTCAAAAATTGAAATATAAAGTGACCGAAAACACCATCTAAATTTCATCCCATACACTTATGTGTACTATTTAGGCGTCTATAAGACGCCTATTTATAAATTCGGGATTTGCCTTGTATTTTTAGCTTTTCATTCTCAATAATGGTTGTTTTCAGGGTTTATTAGTTCTAATACATGCACTTGTACACATGTTTCATCTTGGTTTGAGAATTTTTTTTAATCGGCTGCTCACAAAGTTAAACAATACCTTTAAGCTGTTAAGTGCACCACGCAACGTGTGTCAGAACTAATATATCACAAATCTGTTCAAGAAAACTTCGCAATGTAAAGGCCTATGCATGTCTTAAAAATGACAACTTTAAAGGTTAAGTCCACCCCAGAAGAAATGTTTACTAGAATGTGAATGGAGGAAAATCTAACAAGCAAAATGCTGACATTTCATCAAAATCGGATGTAAAATAAGAAAATTACAACATCTTAAAGTTTTGCTTATTTTTCACAAAACAGTTAATACTTATGCACAACTCAGTAGCAGGCAGATTTAAGAGTCGATGACGTCCGCTCTCACAATTTTGTTTTAATTATACCATATTTCAATTTTCACAAGACAACGAGGAGATATTTAGAATATGTAATATTTTGCATAATAAAGTACAAAAGAAACAGTGAGTGGATGACGTCATCGGTCCCCTCATTTGCATACCGGACAAGATGTCCATATAACTGTTTTATGAACTAAAAAGTGCCATAAAATTTCTGATTTTACATCCGATTTTTATGATTTTTTTAGCATTATGCTTGTTAGATTTTTCTATTTGTATTCAATTAAACATTTTGTTTGGGTGGATTTGTCCTTTAATATCCTTTTATAAGATTTCATACTTCGAAAAAAAAGATATATTGCCTGTCCATCCCCATCCAGCATATACCCTGGTGGAAATTCGTATTTAAAAGATATCAAGTATCACCTTAACTAGCCTCACTAGCATATACCTGATGGGCAGAGGGCCCCTCCCCCCCCCAAAAAAAAAAAAAAAAAAAAAAAAACTACAAGACTACATTATGCTTGTCAGAAAGCTTTGGACAGTTGCTTTCTATTATGATCTATAACCGCTTTTTTTTTTAAATCGTCAGAAATTTTCTCGGAAGGGCATCCAACAGTAACATTTGACATTTTTCAGTTGTCAGAAAATGCCCCCGACGAAGTTTTCGAGAAACGCCATTGTAAGTCATCCGCCTTCGAAT